>NW_023276806.1:47581232-47810076 GCF_003668045.3 Cricetulus griseus | reverse complement strand
CGCCGCCCGCCCCGGCCGGGCCGGGTCCCGGAGCCGTCGGGCATGGAGCCGTGGAAGCAGTGCGCTCAGTGGCTCATCCACTGCAAAGTGCTGCCCGCCAACCACCGGGTGACCTGGGACTCGGCGCAGGTGTTCGACCTGGCGCAGACCCTCCGCGATGGAGTCCTCCTCTGCCAGCTGCTCAACAACTTGAGGGCACACTCCATCAACCTGAAAGAGATCAACCTGAGGCCGCAGATGTCCCAGGTATGGAGGCCACCCCGCGACCCCGCCGCCCTCCAGAGGCTCCCATTAATCATAGGGATAATTTCTTTGTGTAAATGCAAACATCTAGGTGCGCTCAGTTTGCCCTGCCTCTCAGCTCTCAGCTTAGGGGCTACACCTACCTTGCCTTGAAATGGTTTAGCTTCTCAGCTGAATGCTAAAACCGTGCGTCCGGAGATAGTGTATGGAATCCTAATTGCTTTCTGGGAGGCGGGAAGAAATAAGTTATCTTAAGGCGCGTTTCACGTTTCTCCACCCCCCCTCCCCGGTGTGTGTTAACAAAGAGTCTGATCCAGTTCTAAAATAACAATGAAAAGGGATGAAATGAAGTGATGGAATAATTTTGCTTTGAGTTGTTTTTTGCTTTGCATTTGGTCCGCACGTTCTGGAAAGAGGAACCATGCCATACGTGAGAACTCTAGGAAGTGGAGGGCGTTTGGCACCGTTATCTGTATAGAAATGACCCTGGCCAGAGAAAGAAAAGGGAGCAGGACCCAGAGACGCTTCCCGAAATCCGGCCCCCACTCCAAGCCTGTGGCCTGCTGGCAAACTGGATGGTTGTGTTTACAGCTTGTCTGAAACCAAGAGGGGAGTCAGTCCAGCCTCTCTCCCCAGGGGCAGGAAGTGAGAAGTTTCACTGGAGATTCCGCTTTCTTTCACTAGGTCCTATGCTCAGGTAGTGTGGGGGGGCATGTAGACTCCTGTGGCCCTAGCCTTGCTTGGAGCTACTTCTTTGGGGTTCTGATGAAAATGCAACCCTGGAAGTCACAGTGAGGCTCAGTGTTGCTTTTTTTGGTCCTGTCGGAAAGTTTCTGTTGAGAGGATGTTCAATACAACTCAGAACTTCTATTTTCTCTTTCACATACACACACAAAAAAAGGAAACCTTTCAACTTAAAAGGGAAAGGAAAGAACCCGTTTTCATGACACATTTTAGCACTTGCCCTGTATGATACAGAGCTTCAGCCACTTAACCAGAGCTGTGTCCTTGCAGAAGGAAATGACCTTATGGCATGTAATAATGTCATATTTAAAGCAGGGGCCCCCAAGCCCAGCTCTGGTTGCCAGTATTTCATCAGGGTCCCTTCACACTTCAAATTCTGCATCCCCCGACTGCTTGCCTTCAACCTATTGGTAGGCAATCCCCAAGGAAAACACAGACATATAAGTGGTGAGCACCACATGTATTTACAATAAGGATCAATTGTTTTATACTCTCTTACAAACCTGGAGGGTGATTGCCAGTTCTGTGTATTTTCCCAGAATCTCGCCTCTTGTAGATACCTTGTGGGGGAACTCAGGTTGTTTCCATACTGTCAGAGTTACTGTTAACAATAAGGTCCAGCAGCGCGCACAGGAGTAAGTTCCTACAGCCCCAATTCCACTTGAATGGTAGCCTCAGCAGCAGCATGGATTAAGGTGCTTTCACTGTGTACATTTCCTGAAGGTTCAATTTCTGGAATTTTCAGTTACTAATTAAAGTTGTCCTTAATATTCAAGTTTTTCCTCCCTCCCTCCCTCCCTCCCTCCCTCCCTCCCTCCCTCTCTCTGCCTCCCTCCTGCTTTCTCCCCCCCCCACTGTCTTTTGGACAGTTGGGTATTCTTTGATCCTCAAACCTTTATTTGACTGCTAACGATGGATGGAATCTTGTCAGATATGCTTTCCCATTTCTTCTCATAAAATATGTTCTCTATATAATGTAACCTGCTTCATGAGCCAGGGTCATTATAAACATCATGAATGAAATGGAGCATGCAGGATTCCCTATGAGTTCTATTCCCAATTGAGGGCACCACAATGAACTTACCAAGATACTTGCCCTCAAGGAATTATTGCACTGGTATCAATAAGCACCAGGCTGTAATGAGGTAAGTAGGGCAGTGAAATAACTCTTCATTAGGCTTTTCTTTTGAGCTTTCTGGTTCCAAATTCAGTGATTTCTCTTGTGATGAACGTTGAGAGGACTTCTCAAACATGGCCCTGGAAAGTTAGTACCTGAGTGTGGGGTGTCTGTTTCTGTTTCCTTCTTGATTCTTGGTCCTTGCAGAGAGGTTGAGAGCTGAGAGCTAAGCATATGCATTTGCATAATATGTATTGTCATTATATTATTAAATGAGGCTTAGGAAATGTTTTTATGAAACAAGATGACATATGTAACATGCCTACAATACTCAGAAATACTGCATATTTAGTAAACATTCACTATTAGCAAAATTACCTAAAGTAGTCTATCTTCTATTGTTATATTAATATGGATATTAGGATACAATTGAAATCAAAATATCAAAGATCTACAAGTTCCTGTGTGCTAGCATCTGTAAGTTTTTCTGCCCTATGCAAGTTTTGGGGAAAGGCTCTGGTCATTCCTGGTTATAACGTTCTTACCCTATCAGTTGCCATCATAGTGTATAAGGTAGAAGCTGTAGCCTATTCTGGAGGCATCCCTGCTTCTTTTCCCCAAGCATCTGCAATTTCATAATCCCTGGCTCCCTTCAGCTCCCCTCCTAGTTGTCATCTCTTCAGGAAGAGTTTGCTTGGCTTCCTCCCATAAGTTGCATAAACTACCTTTTATAGAACTGTATTCTCCCTTGTTTACACATCCAGCTCCAAAATGTACTTTGCTAATAGTGACCTGCATCCTAACAGAGCTTACTTTTCTGAAGTTAGAGATGCTATTCCTAGTGCATGTGGATTTTGCTATTTTCAAGAGTTATTCTTTCTATACCTGACTTTTTCTGTTGAAGATATTAGTTTGAAATACAGTATTTGCACACGACACAGGATCTTCCAGAGAGGGAAATAACTAGATCATACTTAAGTGTTTTGGGATAGTCTGAAAATGTTTTGACAAATGCCAACAAAGAGGACTTTATTTGTTGTTTTGCTTACTGAGTGTGTGTGTGTGTGTGTGTGTGTGTGTGTGTGTGTGTGTGTGTGTGTGTGTACTTTTCCCCAAAGAAGCTGTAAAATGAGTAACCTTTGTAAATAAGGGTGTTTATTCTAGTGAGTGGGACATCATTTCATTTCCCCTTTTTGTCAGCCCTTTTGTCTTGTTTACATGCAACTAACACTGCAAGTAATGATTGTTCAATTACAGGTTTGAATCTTTCAGTATTCATAAGCTAATTTAATCTTCTTAAAATAGAAACATCTTCCTAGCCATGGACTATGGCATCTTCCTGGTCTCACCATCTTGCTAAGATAATGTTCTTCAGTTAAGAAACATATACTTATGAAATACTAATGTAGATTTTTCTTTCATTCATAATGGATATGGTAGCACATTCCTGTTGTAGTGTTTGGCACTCAGTAGATGCAGGCCAGGGGAACAGGATTTCAAACTCACCTTTGGTTATGTAGTGAGCTTGAGGCCAGTCTTGGCTAAAACAAATGAAAACAAAGCAAAAAAGGTAAATGTCACTTTTGTTTTGGATTTATCATGTTCTATTATAAAGATCAAAGTTAAATAGATCTCAGATGACTGTACAGGACAGTGTAAGCCATGCCTGCTAGAAGCTGGCTACAGGTGTGCTTAACCACGTCAGGGCTTGGTCAAGGTGAGGTCAGGATGACTCGTGATAGGGTTTAAATGGACAGACAAGGCACATGGGAGCCCCTTCTCTCTGGCCTCCCTGCCTTGCTGCCCCTGGCACGCTCTGGCTTTCGTTTGGCTGGTGTTTTTCTAATAAAGGATATCTTAATCTCACAGGTTATAAAGCTCCTTCATTCATTAGATGACCATTGAAAATTCAATACTTTTGCGTCTGTATATATGAAATGGATTCATTTTTCAATACAAACAGTATTATGTCCAAGATATAATGAAGATCAGTGATTCAATGAGAATCCTGTTAATCATTGTGCTCTTGCAAAAAGGGGATGGGCCCTGTGGCTTGATGCCATTTTTAGTGGCTAAGAAGATCTCCATCAATGTATAGAACTAGTTGAAGATTTGTAATTGCTGAGATTATTTTAGTAGTATTATTTTATTTATTTGGGCCATACTATATCCTGGAATGGTTTTCATATATTTGGTGGGTTTATGACCATTATGTATAGTCTGAATAAAATTGGAGTTGTAATAACATGAAATGTTCATACATGAAGAGTTTCTTCAACAAATAATTATTTGTTCTTACAAAGAACCTTGTCTAGGACACTAGCTTCGAGCACTAAACACATGTCACAGAGTCTTTTCCCTAAAGGGATGCATATGGTGGTGGAGGAGATGAACCATAAGTAGATAACTATGTGATATAACATGCAATGAGACATCTGAAGCCAGGGAAGGGAACAGATAGAAATGTCATTTGGTAGAAGGTAGGTTATATAAGAAAGTCTTTTCTGAGAAGGTAATAATTAGGCAGAAACCTGAAGGGAGCCAGGGAATGTAGGAATGTAGATGTCTGAAAACAAAACAAAACAAAACAAAACAAAACAATTCTCAGCAGAGGATATACAAATGGGAAGGCCTGAGACAGTTAGCACACTAACAAGAAGGCCTGCAAAGCTAGAGGAGAGAGTGTGGGATAGAGTGGAATGAATTTGGGGAGAAAGTGGGGATCTAAATTTTAGTTTGTGGGTCCTTATTTTGACTTTTGGTTTTCATTCTGAGTGTAATGGGATTCCATGTGAAGGTTTGAGTGATGTCATGATGTGACCTAACTTACCTTTTTTAACAGTGTCACTCTGGGTGCTGGTTTGCAAGGACGGAAGAGTTGGGCTGGTGCTGCCATTAAGACAAAAGGCCTGGCAGCCATGACCAGAGTTCTGCATGCTTTTTGAGGGTGGAGACCAGCTGGCTACACTGGGTATGAGAAGAAGGCACGGATCAAGGATGACTGAGAGTCTGGCCTGAGCGGCCATTGACAGAGATGGGGAAGTCTAGAGAAAAGGAGTTTTTGGATTATGTGGAAGAAAAGGAGTCAGACCTGAAGCTGGCATGCTTGATGCTCAGTAGCCACTCAGAGGAAGAGACTGAGCAGGTAACTGGAGAAGCTGAAGATGTAGATGCAAGACACCAAGTGTAGATGAGATTGGATGCTAGATAGCATCTACTGAGTAGCAGTGAAAGAAGACACAAAGTCTGAGTGAGCACTGGGGATTTGTGTCATGGATGTTCAGGAGGAGGAGAGTTGAGAGGGAACGACCTTGGGTCAGGAGGTAACCCTCAGAGGAGGGTTCTCAAAAGTGCATGAAGTGCTTGGAGAAAGAGTCATTGGTGTCTCAGATATTGCTGATAGATCAAGGAAAGTGAGGACCCAGGGTAGAATATTGATTTACATGGTTTGAAGTTCCTTGGTGACCTTAACCAAAGAGAAATTTGATAGTCTGGAAGGCAAACACCATAATGAAGGAGAAGAGAAATTAGGAACAGACAGGATAGCTGGCGTAGGCATTTCTTTGAGGGCAATTTTGTTAAAAAGAGAGTAGAAAACTGAGATAGTGGCTAGTCGGGGGGGGGGGGAAGGTTAAAAGAAAGTTATTTTCTAGTACACAGAATTTTTATCTTATATCTATTTTTAAAATATTTTGGATTTATACAGATTTTAAGTCAGATGTCTTGATTTATACCTGTAATTCCAACATTTGGGAACCAAAAGCAAGAAGATCAGGAGTTCAAGGCCAGCTATGACTATATGAAGCTGTGTCCTAAAAGCAAAAAACAAACCACAAAAGTTATGTCAATTGTATGTTATAGTATTCCTGCATATGTATGTTCATATACATGAAAAGGTATTTGTCTTTAAGCAAATATAAATAATATAAATTCAAAAATTTCCTAAAGGTTTTCTTTTGTATACCATTTCAACTCAAGAGTTACTGCTTTCCACTTTTTTTCTATATAATATTGTCCTGAAAGCAGAAAATTAGTGATGTGGCGTTTGTAAAAAAACAAAACAAAACAAAACAAAAAAACTGACTGTCGTACACAGGGTTACCTTCTAACTCGACTACACCCAGTTTCATTTCCATGTTACTCTTTTATTTTAAGAGTTATATAGAGAGAACCTTATTTCTATTGTATATAACTATATATTTAAAAACCCTGTAATTGTTTCACTCCGGGCATAGCTATGTGTATTATATGCCTGCACTTTATGTCTCCAGCATCAAGTGATGGTGCGTATAGAATATTAGATTAAAGAGAATGAAGGGACAAAAAACTCTCATTGTCCAAAAAGAATGGTTTCTTGGTTATAGTTCTAGCTCATTCCGAATAATGCAGTTTTTTCATCTCCCCAGAAGTCAACTACCCTTTTATTTGCTAAGTTGTTCTTTTGGATAATCTACCTGATCATGGCCTTTTCCTGCAACATGGCTACCATATTTTAAAGTATTTTAAACGTTTCTTCTGGTGGCCTAGTTGGTGGCTTAATCAGGGTTTCATAGGAACTAAAGCTTCATCTGTGAAGTATGGTCCAATGGCTATCATGGAGAGGACAATGAGTTGTTTCCTTTTCTCCCTCCCTCCCTCCCTCCCCCCTCCCTCCCTCCCTCCCTCCCTCCCTCCCTCCCTCCCTCCTTCCCTCTTTCTTTCTTTCTTTCTTTCTTTCTTTCTTTCTTTCTTTCTTTCTTTCTGCAGTGGGAGAGATTGTCGTAAATGAGATTTATCCAATATGTGGATCTTCCCTCTCTTAATCACTTTTCATAAATTCCACAGCAGTCAACATTACTGACCACCACCTTCCTAATGAGTTATTCTCCTCCCATCACCCTCTGTTGTCTTGGGCTTCTCTTATGGCTCTTATTCCTGCTGTTTCCTTTGCTATCTTCATTCTTTTAGCACGTTTGCATTTTCACCTTAGTTACATTCATGTCCTGGTCTCCTCCCTTGATCGTCTCGTGGCATCCATGTTGTAAATTTATCACTATTGGACCCTTTATTTACACTGGCAGTTCATATCTGCCTCCATTGTGACAGTCACTTCTTGGGTGAAGTCTGGACATGGTAGAAAACTTAAAGCCATCAGGATGGATTTGCTGTGGCAATACTGGGCATGGGCAGAATTGTGGATGGAGCTGGATCAAGAGAGGGAGAGGCCAGAACAAGGTGGTGAGTAGAAGGCTGGAGAGGAGTATAGAAGCTTAGAGAAGTAAGTAGTTAAGACATTGCAATGGACAGGCTTTGGGGACCTCTGAATGCGGACAGAGTGGATCTGACATAGGCTGAGCCCCAGGTGTCAGGCTTGGGTGGCCTGAAGAGATGAGTTCAGGGTATTGAACTGGTTCTTACCAGTTAGGGTGTCCCAGTTCAAGCATCCCACTATGTCACTACCCCCTTCTTTCTGGCTTATTCTGCTAATACCTAAAATCCAGTGATCTTTTGAACTCTTCGCCTCTACCGCCTCTTCACTGCTGCCATGGCTTTGCTTCCTTCCTGCATGGCTCACTTTCCAGAACCCTTTCGAGTACTTCCTTGGCTTCGCTTATTTATCTTGCTCCTTTGGGTAAACAGAACCCTGGCTAAATCCAGCATGTTACTTATTTCCTGCCTACAGCTGAGCTGCTAAAGGTGATGGAGGAAAATCACTCCACAGGGACTCTTCTGACTTGAAGTTCATGGTCCCTAAGCAGCAAGTGAGTGCTGGAATCTACCCTACCGTGTCAATTCTGTTTATCTCGACTAGGTGTTCTCAAAGCCTGGAACTCCAGGCAGTTGCAGAGAGGCTTTTATTGCATTAGTTGAGGCCCAACCTCTTTTATAATATTAACACAGCATCCTCATTTTAAATTCTCATTTTCTCACACACCTACACTGGAAATCTGTGAAGGCTGCACATTACCAATGCTATTGCTACGACTAATGGTGGACTGTGTTCTTGTGTATAAAGATCTTTCAGTTTTGATTTTGAGTATGTTGAACACAAGCAGCTAACAGATCTCATAGTCAGTTTTTTTTAAAAGAGTATAAAGGAGTTTTGACCCTAAACAGTTTGAGAACTGTTCTAGTCATTCATTTTCTCACTGTCCAAGATGATGCCCGAGTACATATCCTTTCCTTTCATATATCTTCCATCATTTCCTTCTCCTCCATCCTTCCTTTTAACTGATGCCCCTGCTTCCTGTTCTGCAGAGAAAATAGACAAAATCAAAGGAAGGCTTTCTTTGGCTCTTTTACCTGTCTCTGTGACCGTAGGTGGTAATTCTCTCTCTTTTACCATGAGTGAATGAACAGTCCTCCTAGAAAATAAAAATAAGTTTCTCCTTCAGTCTTTCCCTACTGCTCTTTTGCATCATGAGTTCTCTTCTGTGTCTTTCCATTTGCAAGCACACCTGTTATTTCCCTTACTTGATTCAGGGGATGCTTTCAAGGTAGAATCGCAAAGATCTGCTGGTGAACATCAAGTATAATGAAGAGCAACTTTGGTTTTGACCTGTACCGCTGGTGCAGATAAGTGGTTACTCAACTTCCTTATAACTGCTTGGTGGTTCCTGACGGGCCTCAGATTAACTCCAGAATCCTTAGAGAGTATAACGCACCCATGTTCTGGTCCTCTTCCATCTTTCAAGGCTCCCTCCACTGTACTCCTGACTCGTTCATGCTTTCGTGGATGAGCTGTGCTTTAAAACACCAGTGTGCAAATTTGCATGGCATTTTCTCCGTGTCCAGAGCTCTTCCTCATTTGCTCAAAGTTTCCGTCCAGTGTCCCCTTGTAGCAGGTCTTCCTGACTCCCCTTTCAGGTGTGGCCGAGTACCTGTTGCTTGGTGCAACAACCTGGTGTGCATAGGTGAAGTGCAACATGCCTTGTTTGGCAGTTTTTTTCTTTTTTCTTATTCACCTCCCTCCCATGCTGTGACTTGTTTGAGGCTGCCAAAGATTAATTTACTGATAAGGTGTCTTTGGAAGTTGACACAAGGACTCACACTTAACAGGAACATATAAGTAAGCATAAGTTCATTGCTGGGTTGACAATGATGACTCTTTGTTTACTGTCCTTTCAAAGATAACTGCATGAATTTTATAAAACATATTCAACTCTACCCATGCCATTATAGACCTCAGATACCAGTCCATTCAGTGCCATTGCTGATCATCACAGACAACATTATCTTTCTGCTTTACAACTGCGTGATCTTTTGAAAGTCATGGGAACCTGCCATTTCTTGACCTTCCTTATTCTCTAAAATAGACCTAACCAAAAAGCACTCCGCCTGAATGAACTAGTTCTGTGACTGGCTGTAAGTGCACACTGGATACTAACAGTTTTTTCAATAGTCATTACCACCACTTCTGCAAAAGTCTGCCCAAGGCTTCTGAGTCTCACTTAGGAAACACCTGTCACATATTTTCTCATTCAAAGAGGCAGGCACTGTGAGCTATCGACACTCTGGGGCTAAGCTGGATTTGTTAATGTGTGCTAAGAAGTGGTTCATGGCGGCATCAAGGTTGGAATTAGAACATTTAAAGTGAACTGAATCCCCTCACCAAGGCTATTGGCACAGCTGAGCATGAGATGAAGAGGGGTCTTCTCTTCCTCACTGTGTTGCTGTCTGTGATGCCTCTTTGTTGGAATGATATCTGATTGGCCTGTGGCTGTTGTTAATGACACTCTGCTTGTCAGATACTGAATTGTCAGGTTGGTTCAAGATATCAAATGCTGCATTTGGATGATTTGATACTATGTATCTCACTATTCAGAGTAAAGTGGGGTCAGACCTTTGGCAGGTGTTTGATGGGCAAAGAGAATACAATCATAGAGGAAAATGAAATAAATTAATGAGAGCTGGTTAATACTGTGCTTTGTGGCAGCTGGGCCAGAGTGTGTGATTTAATGCTGTGTCTAGAGTTAGGCATGCTTGTATTTTACCTAGGAGCCAGTAGCACCACTGCTTTAACTGAATGCTGGGACATGTTCTCCCCCTTCTGTGTTGTAGCTATACTTAATAATTCATATACCCATTATTAGCAATTATGTGGAACGATATCATACTTTGGGTCCTTTCCCACCCTGGCACTTGTACTGCTTATGAGGACAGACTTTGCATAGTGCTATAGCCAATCATATATATTTATTTATTTGTCCTTGCCATTTGGTGGAAAGAACCACCGATCAGCAAAATGTCATTGGTTTTGATTTCTGTGGACAAAATATATTGGAATTGTGTTTTGTGCTGCTGTCTCAGTATCCTTTCAAAGTATGTGTTGCACAAGTGTAGTTGGCCTTTGAGCTGCTTCCCTAAAAGGAAGCTAACAGCATGTGCTGTTCACATGGGAATTCTCTAAAGGGTCAATTAATATGGAATATTTAATGATACACTTGATACCAACCTTCCATGATTTTAAAAGTGCTCATCTTAAAATAGACTTGGAACAGCTGGTCTGAATAAATAAGCACCACATCTCTTTATGTTCTTTCCCGAGATCCTGGGGGCAGCTTGGTTAAATGAAAGGGCTTCAAAAGGTCAGGGATTGGGAAATGCTGGCTTCTGGTCTCAGCCTTGTCTCTGACATACTCTGTGACCTCCCTCAGCCAGAGATGGTTTCTCTTTGTCTTTACCTATGTCTTTAGAACAGTATTAGCAAGCAGCTTCAGTCTCCCTTAGAAGAGGTTTTATGAAGATCAGGGGTCAAGCAGAAGTGGCTGAATTCCAAGGGATGACCTTGGGAAAGTTATTTTACTTTTGGATCCCAGTTTCCTCTTGCAATGAGCAAGAAGTAGTGAAACCCAACTTTGCAGGACTGAGGTGAGAGTTAAGCAAGGCACGAAGAGGCTTGGTACTCTGTAGGTAGTCCGTGAGGTTGTTTCCTTCCACCTCTGTCTTTCTTCCCCATCCTCTTCAGTCTGGAGGCAGGAAGAGGATGGTATTATCACTGCTCTGCAGAGGAGGAAATTGAGATGTGCACTGGGATGAAGGGCTTTTTCCAAGGTCATACGGACGGGAAATGATGAAGACAAGATTGGAGTTCAACTGTCCTACTTCCAAATTCAGCACAATTTCCCATTTTCTGCTGCCAAATTCTGTGGCTATCTGGTGATTTGCATGAAGAAATGTCTGGGAAAGTATTTGCCAACAGCATGGCATGCTCTACAAATGGGCCATGACACTCTATGATTTTGCACTGAAAGTATATTTAAATTAAACAAATGTCTATAGTTATGCTAGTTTTGGGCTACTTGCTTTCTGTTTGGGTTTGTCTTCATGGTAATCAGTGCCTGTGAGTTGATTAATTAAACTGTCAACTTGTCTGCTGCATATTAGATTCTGTGGTAGATCATGAAAACTCAAAGGGAAGGGAGATTCAGTTCCCGTATCCTGCATTTGACGGCAACCTCACCCTCGTCAAACAGGACAAGGGAGCCATTTGAGTTAGTGTGAGTGCACAGATAATGGTTTGGTGGATGGGTAATGCTTTGCTCAGTTTTGTGGGGCATCAATGTCACAAAATTGATTTCTTTTCATGTGCAAGGTGGTATAGGGTGTTTCTTTTCATAGACTTTGCCCAGTATATTATATGTGTGAGGCACGGACAGCATAGAGATAAATCACATGAAGTTTCTGCTTTTGGGTGGCAGGGAGAAAATAGATTTGACCTGAGAGTCAGACTTTGACAGAATGCAGAAAGGAAGTAAATCGCTGGATAGTGCAAGCCCAGTGCAGCAACACATGCAGCTGGTGAGACAGGAAAGACCAGGAAGAAGATGGAGACACGGGTGTTTGCTCGAGAGGAAGAAGGCTTGAGAAAGAAAGCTTGGAGGGAAGAGAGGAGTGTGCAATGACATTGAGACCTCAGTAATGCCAATGAGACAGTTATTCTGGGCAATGATGACATACCCTCAGTAACCGTTTGCATTTGGCATTAAAGACACAAAAGCAGCTATATTTTATGTGTGGACCGTAGCTTCAGAGGATATTCAAGAGAACATCTGAAAAGTCGAGGGGATACACATAGCCAGACTCATCAGTAGATGTCTAAAGTAAGGTGCTGAAAGGCAAGAGCCCTCCCGACTCTGAACCCTTCAGAATTGTCACTGCCTATTTCCTCTCACCCACTGAACCATTCATTAACCCTCCTTGGCTGTTTGGTTGATGGCCTAGCCTTGGCTGGGTACTCCTAAGTGCATCCACAACTGGCTTTTTCACCCCTCTCCCAAACCCTAGCTTTCTTGTTACTTTTTGTGGTTTTTCTCTACGTCTTCACAGTGTCTTCAACATACTCATGTCTTCTGCTTTCAAAGCACAGCTGTGAGGAAATGCAAAGCTCTATGTCCGAATCCTCAGCCACCACAAACTCCAGCTTTCCAAATGCCAGATATCCCGAGTCCCCAATTCTGCCCGAGGCCTTGTTTGTCATCATTATAACCACCCTTGTCTTCATGCGTCTTAACTTGTCCCCAGTCTGTTCCATCCCACTTTCCACATGATGACCGTTACTACAGATATGAGAAGTATCTGAATTTTGCAAGTTACTTTGAATTCACTTTTTTTTCTTTTCTTTTTTGCCTGTTGACACTTATGGATGAGTTTTGGTCTTGAAGGGGACAGTTAATAAATCAGAATCGCAGAGAGTTCCAGATGCTATGAGAAGTTTGACTATGAGAAATAGGACACTATATGCTAGATGTACTTTTTCTGATTTCTGGTCTCCAGAGCCCAGTGGTGTGACTGAGTACAGTCAATGAACCAGAAGGTCTCCAGTCATGTTTCCCAGGTCCTAGTGGTACCTAGGCTGGCTGTTTTCTTCTCACAGCCACATCGAAGCATCTGTTTAGTTTTGCAGTGCTTTTTATGGTTGGGGCTATAATGTTAGGATTCAACTTTCTCTTAGACATATATGTAATGTCTAACAGGGAGGTGGCACTAGAATAATTTTGTCACTTACTCCAAGATGTAGGTTCAGCAGGAGAGATCAAGTTTTTTGGCATTTGACCTTCAAATATGCTAAAACATTTGCTAACTATGGAAAGTTAGTAAGTGTTTAGACAATCAGACACAGAAGAAATGTTCATCTTCACATTGTTTGTGATGGCCGAGGATTTGGAGGTACTCTGTATTTTGCTCAAAAACTGTCCTTAGAAATTCATTACAATACAACAACTGTCCTCAACCAGGGCAAAGCAGGACGTGAGCACTGAAGCTCACATAAATACTGATGGAAGCTGTGGGTTCTTCTAGAGATGGTTTAAGAAGAGTACAGGATGCCATTACTGCTCACATCAATGTTAGCCCCATAGAGAAGCTGGACTCTGCTCATGTACTAGCTGAGATGGTTATATCCTTATTGAATTCTCAAGCCTTTTGAATACATAGTTCTATTAAATGACCAGAGTGAAGAGAAAAATAATGAGAGAGTAAAATAATTTACCAGTATTCTTACATATCTAGCTTGGTAAGGATTTAATTTTTTTCCTGTAATGTTTAATAAGTGGTGCAACAACTTCAACAAAGTGTATATTTCTTTTCTTTTTTCTTTTTCTTTCTTTCTTTCTTTTTTTTTTGGTTTTTTGAGACAGGGTTTTTCTGTGGCTTTGGAGGCTGTCCTGGAACTAGCTCTTGTAGATCAGGCTGGTCTCCAACTCACAGAGATCCGCCTGCCTCTGCCTCTGCCTCCCAAGTGCTGGGATTAAAGGCGTGCGCCACCACTGCCCTACCTAGTTAACAGTGAGCCCTTTGACATTCTTGCTCATCCTTGCTACCTAAAACTCCACCTTCCAGGGATTTATACATAATTAGCTTGATGAAAAAATAATGCATCTAGAAAATAGTAATAAAAAAGTTCTTACCTTTTGGTAGAGGAAAAATAAACTATATTTATTATACTCTGTTTTTCAAGCTATGCATCATTTCTGCCAATTTTTATAGGCCCTAAATTCTGACTTCAAGCTGGAGGACTTTTAATTATCTCCCTGTTTTAATACACTTTCAAGACAATAGGTTCTAGTAGACTTTACACTGTCTTTTATGTAACCTGACCTTGAATCATAGCTCCACAGCTTAAGTACCGGGCGGCTGAACTGCTTGGATCTTTGATTTTGTATTTATAAAATAGAGGAGATGGCATGTAATTGAGGTGTTGGTAAGGCTAAAGTAATTGCAGTAATGCATATAATGTGTTCGTATTTGGACTGAGAAGCTTTGCAGATATATGTTCCATTCATTTTCATTCAGCCTATGTGAGGACAAGGATGCTACTATATATAGACTGAAAGTTAAAGCACAAAGGAGTGATAACCGAAAGTTAAGCTGGCAGGACTCAAAAGTATAAATTGTGGTCTTGAGAACCCTGAATCATTAATGTTGGACTATGGAGCTACAACAGCCTTCATGCACAGTGCATGGAGCCCAGGAAAGACAACACTGGGCTGGAAGTTCTTGAGAGAGAATTCTAGTCCAGCAATTGGTTTGTACAGTGAGCAGCCTCAGGCTTCTGATGTGTGTAGAGATTTCATCAAGGTAGCTTCATTTGGCAAAGCCAGGCCCAGGTTCTCTGAGCTATAGCCTCTACCTTTTCTAAGAATAATAGTGGCCTTAGATAGGTTTAACTCCTGCTTATATAGTTTAAAAACATATGCTTATAAGGGTTAGAAAATAAGCCAGATGTGGCAGAGCATGCCTGTAATCGCAGCACTTGGGAGGTGGAGGTGGGGTGTGTGTGTGTATGGGGGGGATAGCATTTCAAGGTCACCTTCAGCTACACAACAAGTTTAAGGCTAGCCTGTGCTACTTGAGATGATGCATGGGGATGGTTAGGACTGGAGAAATTGTTCAGTCGATAAAGTGCTTGCGGTGCAAGCATTAAGACCTGAACTTGGATCCCCGGGACCCATGTAAAAGACAGGCAGAATGTAACCCCAGTGCTGGAGTTGGAGGGCAGGCAGGAGAGACAGGTAGACCATAGGGGCTAGTTGATCAGTCAGCCTATCCAAATGAATGAGCGCCAGGGTCAGTGAGAGAATGTCTCAAAAATAAGTTTGAGAATGATAGAGAAAAACCTTAGATATCAACTCCTGATAAGCAGGACTGACTGTGTGCAGCACCCCAGCACCCCAACAGTACATGCACATACATTAGAAAGTGTTTTGGTTAATAATTACTCAAGTGAAATACAGCTTCTTTCTTGTCCCCCCCCCTTTTTTTTTTCATTTTGGGACATAATACGGGTAGAAGTTCAAAGTCTCAAAATTTGGATCCCAGAGCCTCCTGGTAGAAATGACAGAGTACTGAAAGATTGCTAAATAATGAAAAGGATGACATCAGAATGCTGATCAAAATGAATAAAATCTCAGATATTTGGAATCTCAGCCATCCAGATTCATGGAGTTCCTAAGAGGGCTGAGGGTTTGCTGTTTTAAGCCCAAAAGCAAGGGGTCCCAAATCCTTGAAAACATGAATATTCATGTGTATTAGCACCATCACAAGTTTTTCTTCTGAATTCTAAGTTCTATGAACTTATGGACTTTTTTTTTTTTTTTTTTTTTTTTTTTTTTTTTTTTTTTTTTTTTTTTTTTTTTTTTACAACCTGTATTCTTAGATCAATACCTGCTACAGAATGAATACTCCCTGGAGTGCCTACTGAGTGAATACTTAATTGTCCCTGATGCTGGTTAGGTAAGAAGGTGATAACACTATCTATCTGAAGGACAACACAGCTGATGTTCTGCTAGTGTCTTGCATTGGGAGTCAATGTGTTATAGTGAAGAAATGTGAACTTTAGTAGCAACAGTCTGGATTCAGGTCACACTTGATTAGGTGAAATCCCTAAGTCTCTCAGTGTCTTCCTGTTCTTGCTATAAAATGGAGACAATTCTTAACTGCAGATGTTGTGAAGTGCAAATGAGCTCAGATGGGCAGATGACCCAGCATATCACCAGGGCCATTGTGGATACTTGGCCATCATGTTTTCTTCTTCTTCTCTGTCCCATTCCATCATCTGACCATTCTTCTGAATGACATTCTGAAGATCTCTGGAAAACCGCTCTGCTTTGTTTTTGATTTTATGTTTTTTTCCAGCAGCTGTCTCACTTAGACTCATTGAGCTGAACACTTGAAATACTGTAGTTTTAAAATGATTTAACTGACATTTTTTATCTGTTCATTTATTGGCTGTTAATTTTGCACGTGGCAGCCATTGTACAACAGAAAGCACAAACTATCCTCTATCTGGCATTGGAACAGCTACGTTTACATGCTGGCTGGGTCACCCACAAGATCAGTGATGCCTGAGCCTTACTGTACTCAAGTTTCTCTGAGCTTCAGTTTTTCCATGATAACCAGGAAAGAGCAGCCCATTAGAGTACAGCAAAGACATGGCTCACATGTTCAGTGTTTAGCTTTACTGCTGATGAGTGTGTGCTAGAGAAGGCTCCTTCCCTTATCCCTTCAGCTTTGTCTCAAGGACAGCCCTTCCTAAGGTTATTATAAGGAGATAACGTACTCTAGGTAACTTGCTCAGAACTTTTTACTTGGTAAGTTCTCAGGCAACTGGCAAAGATGCTGCAAAGATGCTACAAAGGCACTAACCTTAACTAGAATGGCTAGTTAGCATTGTCAGTGCCTGTTTTTTTTCCTAGGTAGTTGAGAGACAGTGGGAGAACATACCTTGCTTTATCTGAAGAATGTAAGAAGACACTCGGCAGTTTTCTCAAAGTCACATAGGAATGGACTGTGGAGTAGTATGAGTTGTGAAAATGAAGAACCACCACCTTAGTAATATGCTTTCTGAATTTGGAACCAGCTCCTCAGGATACTTCCAGTTTTTTCTTGTTAATCATATATACCTATCATATACCTATACCTTCATCATATACCTATACAGATTATTTCTTGCCTTGGCTTATATCTTTCAGCTTTAATGTCCAAGGTGAAATTTCTAGGTCAAAGACTTACATTTTCACAGATTTTGTCAATATACTGCCAAATAATTAACAGAAAAGTAAAAGCCAACAAAACCATTTGAATGGGCTGGAAAGGGCAAATTTCCCAAGTTTTGATTAAAAACGGTTCTTGGTGTTATTTTTATTTGATCCCAGTTTTAGCTATCCATTTGCTTGATGACTGCCCTCTCATAGTCTATATTATTTCATCTGTATTGTGGGATTCAACACTGCCAAGTGCTTGCTTGGCACAAGGTCTTCAGAGAGCTCAGCCTTCAGAAGCTGCCTTACTTCTGTACTCTACAGCTCTCTCTTGGACCAGTGCCTCCTAATTATTCTCCCTCTGTATGTTAGACTTCTTTATAATTCATTCTCTCAAATATGTCATCAATAACCTTAAAATATGAACCCCCCCCACTAATACCGATGTGATTGATACCTTTGTAACTGCAAGAATGCTTCCTAGTGCTCTGAGGGAGAAGTTCAAAGTCCCTAAATGACACCTTCTGTGGTCTGCCCTTATCAGCCTCCGCCCTCTGTAGTCACATATTTCATTACCCTTTTGAATTCTGCAGCAGGCACAGTAGGTGTTTTTCCCTTCCAAGAATTTGTAACCTTGTCTTTATTTTTCTGCATCCAGGACTTGACATTTTGTTTTTATTTCCTAGCTTTGAAATCCCCCTTTATGCAACTCACCTTACAAATAATTGTTTCATTTTGATTTTAGGAGAGCAGGGTCACTTACATTTTATTAACTGGTGATTCCTGGGAACCAGCATAGATCCTAGCCCTAGTGCCTAATAAATACTTGTGAGTGCTTAACTGAGTATTCACTAACTCTTATTATTACCAATAAACACAGGCAAGGAAAGGAATTTTATGTATAATATGTTAAAAGTCTGATTTCAGCTGCTCTGAAACTATATATGCATCTATTATTGTCAAGGCTATTATAAAAACTGGAATATACCTTTAATTAAGTAGGATCTTGCTTCTTAAAAAAAAGTAGCAATCTTTCATGTTAGTGAAGACAAGCCTGAAGAGAGGGCAAATACTTGAAGAAAGCGCAGTTTAATATTCAGTCATCTTTCATCTTAGCCAACATTCTTCATCTAAGACCTATGATAATACAACCTGAACCAGCCAGGAGTCTGGCCAGAGAAGCATCTTGAATCAAATAGCAGAGCAGGAGGTGAAGATGAGCATTCCTGAGAGATTAGATTATGCCTGGTACATTTCCTCTCACTTGAGATCTCCAGCTCTTTGGGTTTTCAAGTCCCAGAAGGACAAGCTATCTTATATTACACTCTTAATGTTTGCAAGCTCAAAACTGCATTTTGTTTTTGCAGGAGTGGAATTCATTTTTCTTGGCTCATCTATTTGACAGTATTCATTGAGTATATGATCAGTGATTAGGCACTGACAACACATCAAAGAACCATGCTCTAAGAGAGGTCTGTTTAAGAGGAGGTGTTTTTCTCCCTGCCTCATCTTCATATATAGAACTTGTGTTAGAGTATTAGCATACTCTTGGGTATGTGTTGCTTGGTTTCTTTGGGGTCTTGTCTTGGAGACCTACTTGCTTGTAGAGATAGTGGTTTTCTGGTCTACTCTCATCCTTATGGCCAATAAGCAGAATAGATCCAATCTTCAAGTGCAAAGCCTCTAATATTGGTTTTATTTGTGTTTGCTTGTTGTACAATGGTGGGTGTAGGCTGCATGGAGATGGGGGAACCTTCATCCTCAAGCCCATTTATTGGTTCCTATTAACTTTTATCAGTAAAACATATTTTGACCCATTTTTAAATCTATTACCCACTAGAATTTTCACTCAGTAAAAAGAGGAATATTTATTTTGACCCTGGGGGATGGTGAAGCTGATGACAGCCAAGGCTGCAGGCAAGTGGTCATTTTTGCCAGGCACAGCTGTTTGTGATGAGTGTTAGGCACTATTATTTCAGGATGAACTGATGCTACCCAGAGGGTCTGGGTTGGGTTTTGAGGGAGCTTGAAGCACCTAGATATTTGGTATTTTTTTTTTAAATATTGCCAGCACTGACATTTCAGATGAGGTAAAGGAAGAGCTTGGACCTTCTTAGTCATTTAAGATTGAACAGATTTGACATTCTCATTGTATTTTGGTGTAGGTTGTGGGCCAGGGCTGCTAACTGCAGCGATGACATTTCAAGAGTGCTATTGTGTCAGGTCTGGTCCTCCCTTTAAATTATGAAAAGCAGGCCAAGGAAGGAAGTGATAAATTAGCTTTAACACATATAGTTAATTCCATCCTGGGGCAAAAGGAAGGCCCTGGAGGAATGACTCTTACGTAATTTGGTTGTTTATGGACAAGATCTTGAGAGACCACCTGTCTTAGAACTAACCTCCCAGCAAAGAGCAAATCATAGAAGCCTCTTTCTGTATGAGCAGGTTGCAGAGAGGAGGACCGGAAGAAGCTGAACTATGTATAGGACAGAAGTATTTCTAACTCTGCGGAAGTTCCTCCATAGTGAACCACAGCCGGCATTTGCATGGGGCTTGCTAATTAATTATAAACGCTCTGACCATTACATCCTGAACCATAGCTTTTTCAGTGAAGTAAGCGTTATGTTTGCTGTGGGTTTTTAATTATGTGTGTCTTTGTGTTAGATCATCTGGAGAAGAACTTTAGATTTTATTGATAACTAGGAAGAAATGGTGGTATTCTTACTTAAGAACTGTATGTCTGGGTGTGGTGGTATATACCTTTAATGCCAGAACTTGGGAGGTAGAGACAAACACATCTCCAGGAGTTGAAAGCCAATCTGTAGAGTGAGATTCTGTCTCAAAAAAGAAAAAGAGGAAAAAAAATTCTGTGGAACATTCTAAAGTTGAGAAAAGACTAATGAGTCAGTGTGAACGTTGCAAACCCTGTATTAAAATGATTGGTTAAAAGGGTGTGCTTGCAACACCTAGATCTTAAAGGTCATATTTTCTTAGGAAATCAAGGAGAAACAAGAGTGACTTGATTGGTTGTATTGGGAAAGCAGTGGTAGCAGACTAAGAAACCCTAGGCTAGAACAGCAGTTTGCATTTATGAACATAGGTGAAAGGAAGTAAACGAGGTCCTGAGGTAGCTTAGGCCCTGCTAGATGTGGCCTTCTGGGAGTGACCTCTTTGTTGGGATCCCCGAAAGCTGGAAGTAAAGGCTGACAAAATTTGTCTGAATAAGGAATATGTATGAGGAGGCACTCACAACATTCCAGTTCTGTCTCATGTGGGAAGTATTAGACTATACGACATTGAGAACTATTTTAAGATATTAGAAAAGTAGTGATCTGGCACAGGAAAGAAAAGAAGGGAGCCATGGGGTTTCCTTTGCACACATAGCTCTGAAGTGGAAGGGAGAGCCTGTGAGTCTGTCTGTATGAATGTAGGATCAGTGCAGAAGAACTAAACATGAGGGGACATGTTTGACTTCTGGCGGAAAACAAAAGTACTTTTAAAATGCTCAGGAATGCTCATGTCTGGGGTGCCTCACAGCACTGTAGGTCAAGGGTTGTCCTGGCATCTGCTGGAGCTGGGATGGAGGAAATGGGAGGCCTCAGAAGTGGCCTTCCTCAGGAAGCAGGTTTTTTTTTTTTTTTTTTTTTTTTTTTTTTTTTTTTTTTTTTTTTTTTTTTTTTTTTTTTTTTTTTTTTTTACAGCGCCAAGCAATCACATAGCAAAGACAGTTGCAACAGATGCTGCGGCCTGAGACTCCAAATTCCTGCTTGTGAAAGATTGTGGTGGTGACGAATGTGAGGCAGAGCCCAGATCCTGTTCCGCCCTTGAGTGACAGAGACATGGGTTTAGGTGTGACTAGGGAGATGAGAAATGTGGACGTTGCATGCTGGCAAAGAAATGTTGCATGCCCATGGTCCTCAGGGACTAGGGTTGCAGACCTCTAAACTTTGAAAGAAGCAGTAAGCAAATGCTTAGGGCTAAGCTTTACCTCTTTAGGAGCTGTCACCTAGTTGACTCAGAGTAGAGTTTTGTTTGTGTTTGCTGTGCTCAAATGCATACAGCATAATCATAGTGATGATGGTTAGTTATGTTTATTGCTTCAAAGTCATGTTTCAGTGTCATCAGGCATGCTCACTGTGTTGTGCAGCCACCATTTCTTGTCTTCAGAACTTTATCATCTTCCCCAGAGGAAATTCTGTACATATTGAACTCTACATATTGAAATATAACCCCTCTCCCCATGAGTCCCTGGCAGCCACCATTCTGCTTTCTGTGCCTATAGATTCAACTATTCACGATGCTTCAAATACATTGGGTCATTCGGCTAGGATAATATCTTCAAGGCCCATTGATGCCATGATATATGTCAGAATTTGGTTTCTTTTTAAGGCTAAATAACTTTTAATTGTTTGTTTTCCATATAGTTTATCCATTCATCTATTCATGGGTACTTGGATAATTGATGTAGTATTATAGACAGCCTGGCAAAGCAGACACAGATGTTATTGTAGTCCTCTTTGTATTCTTCCCCTTTTCAAATATCCTGAAAATCTTTCTGTTTTCCATTTGTCTTCCCGGCCTGTCCCCGTCCCCCTTTCTCCCCTCACTCCCTCCTTTGTAGTTATATGGTGTGTGTCATGCTAGGTAGCAGGAGCCACTCCTGAGAACTGACTCTTTTTTTTTTTTTTAAATTTGGCAGCTTTGGCAAGTAACAGTCTTACTTGTTCTTGACAGTCTTTAGGTTCTTTAAAGTAAAGGATATAAAAGTTGAGATGAAGCTAACCTGATGTCCAGCATTCTGAAAGAATTCGACCCTGTCAATTACACATTAAAAACAAGAAAGAAGAAAGGATAAAACAAAGAAACAGAAACAAAAAGAAGACAAATGACAGACAAACAGCCCCACAACCCTCTCACCCTCCGCAGTCACCTCAGCCGGGACTGTAGAATAGGAGTGTGCAGAGTCTTCCCTTGGTTTTCAGGATTGTTGGTCTTTGTGTTGGCTACCTCCTGAGCATCACTTGAAAACCCCCTCTGCCTCTGTCCTCCTCCAGCCACAGCAGCGGCCAGTTCCTTGTCAGGTGCCGTGAACTACGCAGGCGCCTTTGGACAGGACCTTATCATCAGCACCTGCACATTCTTCTTCCTGCTCTGAACTCCTCTCACGAAGGTTCCTGGTTGGAAGGTTCTAGACAAGCAGGAGCAACTAGGCAGTTTGGAAGAGTCATGTCAGGGTATGGGGTTCTTTTACCCACTGGGGGACAGGAATAGCCAAATGAAATCATTTCTTTTCCTCCTGGGGAGAGAAGTTCAGAAGCGTGCCTCATTAGTTCCCCCAGAAGTGGGAATGGCCTTGAGCACCCAACCCAAGCAGTAATGCTCACTTCTGTAATGCCTTTTGTGTTTTCCCTCCCTGGTTCTCCCTTTCTGTTCCTCTGCTACAGCAGTGGGTCATGACCCCTACAGGGGTTGCATAACAGACATTTACATTGTGATTTGTAACAGTAGCAAAATTCTGGTTGGGGGTGAGGGGGTGGGGAGAGTGGGGTGGATGGGAGTGGGTGGGAGGGTGGGGTGGGGCTGTGGAGGATAGGGGTGGGGGGTTTCACCATAACACGAAGAACTGTATTAAAGAGTCATGGCATTATGAAGGTTGAGAACCACTGCTCCACTATGTTACTCCTTTTTGGGATTGCTTTCCCAGCCAAACACTTGCATTCGAGCTTTTGCTTCAGTCTTTCCTTCCCGGGAAACTCAGACTAGGACATTTGGGATGGTGCTACCATGGCTGTCATTTAGAATGCTATTCCTTTTGAATCGCACATTTTTGGACTTTTAACTTACAAGATTGAATTTCTGTTCATAAGATGTATTAGTTGAGCAAATGCCCACCGGAGGCAACTAGAGGAAAAGAGGAGAGTCTTTTTTTTTTTAAGTATGTATATTTGTGTATGCATATGTGTGCATGTTTGTGTGTGAGGGTATATGGTACCAGAGGTCCTTCTGTCTCTGCCTTCTTAGTGCTGGGATTTTAGGTTTTTACCCCTATTCCCAGTGTTTTTAATGTGGGTTCTGGGTAAGGAACTCAGGTTCCCATGCTGCTGAGACAAGCATTGTGTTGACTGAACAATCTTCCTGGTCCCAGAAAAGAGGATTTCATTTAATCATCCCTGTTCTCCACTTGTCAGGGGCACTTGCCTACCTGGATTGACTGGTCAAAACTGCTTTAAGGGGGAAAGATCAGTTTTGGCTGTTGGTTTAAGTCAATCCATTGAGGTAGAGAAGGCATGGCAACAGAGCCTGTCAGCTCATCGTGGGTGACATGGGCTTGCAATGGCTGCTTTTCACATCTTGGTAGGTCAGAAACCAGAAAGCTTGGGACTCAAATCATAAGTAAATCACCGTGAAGTCATCCCTTAGTGACCTGCTCCTGCTAGCCATAGCTCTATAGAGTCCACAATCACTCAAACAGCACCAGTAGCTAGGGACAGCTCTCAAGCATGTGATGTAGTGGGAGGACATTTCACATGGAAACCATGACAGAAATCTTATCCAGACACCAAGACTATCAGGCACCCTCGGGTGCATTTTGTTTTTGTATACATCTTCGTATTGGGATTTTTGTTTGCTGTTCTGTTCAGAGCCCTTCCCCAGTGATCCTGAGAGGTTACCAAAAGGACAGTGGTTGGGCATGAAATGACCTTATCATCTCTAGTGGGAAAGGAGTTTTTATTAAACTGATCTCTCTTCCTTGGGAGACAGCCATACTACCAATAGCCCGGGGCCTTAATGGGTAGGAAAAAATTTCAAGTGACTGTTCAGGAGCTTCTCTATGCTCAGGCTTTCTGCTTTCCTGTGAGGAGTTCCAGTGGGGTAACCTCCCTAGCTTTTGTTCTTTCTTAACCAGAAGAGCGGTGGCTTCTTCTCCCTTGCTCAGGAGTGGTA
The DNA here is from genome assembly GCF_003668045.3 of Cricetulus griseus. NCBI lineage: Eukaryota > Metazoa > Chordata > Mammalia > Rodentia > Cricetidae > Cricetulus > Cricetulus griseus. Next base: position 47,786,067 of record NW_023276806.1, on the reverse strand, counting down.
TAGCCCCGTCCGGGATTCTCTTTAGGTTCTGTCTCCCTGCAGGAAAGACACATTCTAGTCTGCTCCTTACTTCCGTCTCTGTCTTGCATTTGATTCTAAGGTCATATGGAGAAAGAGGGAGGCTATTTATTAGATTCCCTGAGTTGAGCATTTGAGGCTTGGAGCCAGAGGAGCCTTTTTGTGGTGTTTTTGCAGACAGCACATTAGAGTCTCAAAGCCTTCTAGAAAATGAATGTGTTTACAGAGAACTGAAACATATCCAATGCACAGTAATAAGTCTAAATGACTTTAAAGACAGTAAAGGGTGGCCCTAGCCATCCATACACATTCCTTTTTCTTTTCCTGGTGAGCTGATTAATGCATGCAAGGTCACAGTTTTGCTAAGGTCACACTAAGGAAACCTCATTTTGCAGCAAGGACAAACCATCCCCTTCTCGTTATTATTTCTTTTTGTTGTTCCATAAATACTTATTAAATGGCCTGTAGTTTCAGCTGTGGAGGTAATTAAAGCCACAGAACTCTTAGGGATGGGAAAATACTTGAGTGTGTTATGGGTTCAATGTCCTGAGTTAATGGCACATAAATGTGGGTTTATCCAAAACAAGAATCCTGGAGAAGGACATCCAGTTCCTCTGCAGGGGCTCTTCTGAATTGCTTTAAAATCCTAGTCTCTTCCCAGGGTACCAGTTATACTTCAAGGACAGGGATTGCCCTTCCCTCCACATTTCTTCCTCTGGTTTCTCTCTCCATCTCTCTATTGTTCTGCCGCTGCTGGGAACAGATAGTTATGCTTTGAGAATTCATTCCTGCAGCGACTTCTGGTTCTGCTAGCCCGCAGAGAACCAGGGTTCCCCAGGGCCTTTGCCTCTGTCCCGCCTGGTTTTACTGGGCAGCTCTTTTTTCCTCTGCCTTTCCTGAAGCCAGGATTTGCCTTTGGCCCATGTGCATGAAGCCTGGAAGGGACACCCGACTCAAGTTGGCTAACTAGATTACTGGCCGTGCTCTCCATCTTTTCTTTTGGACACAATTTTGATATTTTCATCCTCCCAAGCCTCCACACCACCTATTTACGTTTGACAGGTCCAGCCCTGTTACAGCCCTAGTTCTCTTTCCTAGGCCTCCTCACTGACGGGTAGGACCTGGCTTCTTGTCAGATACGTGTGTCAAGAAGATTGCTAACTAGTCCTTCTTGTTTAAAAAGCAAGGAGATGAGGGTACCAGGATTTCTTTTTTCTAATTTCAGCTCATTTTTGAGGTAGGTGCTAACCTAAGAACTTCAGCACTTTAGCCTCTCTTTTTTTTGGGGGGGGGATATATCTTGAATTCTAAGTACTATAAATTTTAGAATGGAGCCCATTAAATTTTTTTAAAGAGGGCTTTTTATACCTTAAACCTGCATCATGTTGATACTTTATACTGGTGTATGATGATGTGCTGGTAAATTATTCCCGTTAATGTTGATACATTAAATTGTCTTAATGACTGGGTCTTTAAGCCTCATCTGGAATCTTAGGACTTTATGATACTATTACAGTTGGGGACCTTACAGTGAACCTGATGGCCTTTTGGATGAAGTGGATTTAGTTAGGATGATTCTGCATAGTTCCAATGGAGTGCCTGGAAGGTCCATGGCTAAGGCCGAGAGATTCTTGTCTGTGGGTGGTGGGTGTTTACTTGGTATTTAACTTAGATTTGTGGGCAGCTTTCTGGTGTTCTCAAGTCGAGGAAAATATAGCAGTAGTGTTAAGTGTGAGAATCTCTTGGTCCCTGGCCTCCTGAAAGCAGAGCCTAGTAGGAAAGAAGTGACATACTCGTAGCTGGCAGGCAGAGAAGGAAGTATGGCTTGAAGAAAACCCTTTGTGCTGATCTCACAGCTGCAGTCTCTAGCCACCGTCATTGTAGAAGACCTGGAGTGTTTCACAGTCAGTGTAGAAGGGCCACTTAGTCACACACTGGTTCCATCTGTAAGAAGCGTCACCCACGTGGTGGTATGTCTTATGTAAATAATTGCGAATCTTGTGGTATTTATTGCCACGTCTCCAAAGACTGTGATTTTTGTGTGTGTCATGTGTGTGCTTTTTGTTAAAGCAGAGTGGTAACATTAATGTGGAGGTTTTGGAGGAGGGAGGTGGCTGTATATAGAGTCTCTCCACCTTGGTAGGCATCCTCACCCACCTGTTTTGAAGGTGTGGCACCGGAGTACTTGTTCATGGCCTCCCATTGCCCACAACCTTTTGGAACCTGATTGGCAACATTGAGAAAGTAGTAGGAGGCACCTTCCTAGCTGTTGCTTCCTTATATGGAATGACATATTATGGAGAGCAAGCACAGTCTGGAAATGAGTGGAATGTGACCCAGGTATACTGTTTCTGTTGCTTGAGATGTAGCCTAGACTCTTAAATTCTAAACTTTGAAAGGAAGTGCAGAGATGCCTACTCTCAGGATACTCTTATTGCCCTGGCTAGATGATTGCTTTGGCTCCCTGTCACAAATTCTCCAACTTGAAATTCAGGCCTAGTGCAAGGACTTGCCACCAGGTCACAGCTGCTCAAGGATAGGAGTTCTGACTCATTCATGACTCTCAAGCCAGCTACAGTTTCCTTACAGTCAATTAAGCAAATGCATGAATCAATTAAAAACAAGTTGTAAAAGGACTAATCAAAGATGGGTGGTAACGTGTGCAGGCTATCATTTTTGTTTCTCTAGATGATTAAGCTCTTGAAGAGTCACAAAGAAGAGAGCCTTAGTATGTGGATCTGTTTTTTATAAATGCTGACACAGAATCTGATTAGCCTTTTTGGTTCTAGTCTAAACCTATCCTATTTTAAACCACAAGTAACCTATATGCTAAGTATAGGATTTTTTTCTGGGCTAAATTCCCATTATCCCACTATGTAAAAGTGCTGTAAGTTTTATTAAGATTTTAGTTGGTTATTAATTTTATTTTCAGATAATTTCAATTTTGTTCTTTGAGAATTCTGTAGAAGATGTTTTGATTGTATTCACCCCTCTCCCGACTCCACCCAGGTTTACCCCCCTTCCCTGCCTAACCAGTGTTGGGACCTCTATTAAGTCCAAGTTGTGCTGCCCTGAGTATGGAGTGTGTGGTCTTGCTCTGGAGCTTGGTTGCCTTGCTAGGGGCTATACTTTTAAAGAAAATGGACTCTCCATCTACATTCAGTTATCAGTTACCAGAAAGTCTTACACAACGGAGTACTACTCAGTGGAAAAATAAACGAAATCTTGAAATTCCCAGGCAAATGGATGGAACTAGAAGAAACCATCCTGAGTGAGGTAACCCAGTCACAAAAAGACAAACATGGTATGTACAAATATGGATTTTAGACCTAGAGCAGAGGATTAGCAGCCTACAATCTGCACCTTCAGAGAAGCTAGGAAACAAGGAGGACCCTAAGAGAGACATACATGGTCCCCCTGGTGAAAGGAAAAGGGACAAGATCTCCTCAGCAAATTGGAAGCATGGGGGGAGGGGGGAGGGAGGTAGAAATAAGAGGAGGGGAGAAGAGGAGGGGGGAGGAGAACATGAGGGATCAGGAAGATTGAGTCAGGAGATGAATAGAGGAGAACAAGAAAAGAGACACATCAATAGAGGGAACCATTATAGGTTTAAAGAGGAATCTGGCACTAGGGAATTGTACAGAGAGATCCACAAGGATGACACCAACTAGCAATCTAAGCAATAGTGGAGAGGCTACATTAAATGCCCTTCCCCTATAATGAGAATGATGACTACCTTAAAGTGCCATCCTAGAGCCTTCATCCTGTAGCTGATGGAAGCAGAAGCAGAAATCCACAGCTAAGCACTGAGCTGAACTCCTGGAATTCAGTTGTAGAGAGTGGGGAGTGATGAACAAAGGGGTCAAGACCATGCTGGGAAAACCCACAGAAACAGCTGACCTGAGCAAGTGGGAACTCATGGACCCCAGTCTGACAGCTGAGGAACCAACATGAGACCAAACCAGGCCTCCTGAATATGGATGTCAGCTAGAGACCTGGGCAGTCTATGGGGCCTCTGGCAGTGGAACCAGGATGTAGCCCTAGTGCATGAGTGTACTTCTGGAGCCCATTCCCCATAGAGGGATTCTCTCTTCGCCTAGATACATAGGGGGAGGGTCTAGGCTAAGACTTGACAGATTTTTTGATGATCCCTCATGGAAGGCCTCACCCTCCCTGGGGAGTGGATGGGGGATGGCATGGGGGGATCGGTGGAGAGCATGGGAGGATAGGAGCGAGAGGGAACTGGGATTGATATGTAAAATAATAAGTTTCTAATTTAAATAAAATTTATAAAAAATTACCAGTAATTCTCTATTAGGGTGGGGCTTTGTGCCCACATACTGTTTCTGTGCTTGGATTTGGTCTGGGCTGAGCTTGCACAGGTCTTGGCATGCTGTCACAACTGCTGTAAACTCATAAGTCAGCTGCCCTATTTTTTTTTTTAAGATTTTATTTATCTATTATGTATACAACATTCTGCTTCCATGTATATCTGTACACCAGAAGAGGGCACCAGATCTCATAATGGATGGTTGTGGCTGCTGGGAATTGAACTCAGGACCTCTGGAAGAGCAGTCACTGCTCTTAACCTCTGAGCCATCTCTCCAGCCCCCAGCTGCCCTATTTTTTCTGAAGTAGTTGTTTAGCAACTCTGCTCTCTCTTCTGAAGTGATCCCGAGCCATTGAAGCAGGGATGTGATATAGATGTCCTATTTGTGGTTGAGCATTCTGCAGTTTCTGATTATCTGCATCTTAACCAGTTGTGGTATTCTGTGTTAAACACCTTGTATTGAAGATAGAAACTGCTCTGATGAAGATTGGAAGATGCAGTCATCTATGGGCATAGCAGTGAGTCACGTGTATTTAGTGGAGTTGTAGTATTAGGTTCTCCCCTATGACCTACGTCTATCTCGTCACAGGTTCTTGGCTCTGTTAACAGTGTATGGTATGGGTTTCATCTCATGGAGCTGATCTTAGATCCAATCAGAAAGTGGTTGGTTATAACATTTGTGCCACCATTCACTAGTTGGTATATCTCATCAGAGCAGTTGCTATTGTAGTTTCCAGGTGTTCACAGGTAGGTGATGTTGATGCTTTTCTCCTTCAGCAGTATTCACAGTACCTTCCAGCATTATGAAAACTAGCAGGTAGAGATAAAACTTTTGAATAAGCCCCAGTTTGATTTCTCTATGTTCTATGTCTCCAGAGTGTGGTAACTTCAGCAGTAGGGTCCGAATATCAAGTTCATCTTTAACACACATGAATAAATAGAAGCACCTACTTTGCTTTGGGCAACTATAGGAAATTGAATGTTGTGAGGATTGTTGTTCAAAAGGAAGAAGACCTTAAGAATGTCTGATGGAAATAGAATTCCAACTGTGTACTCATTGTAAGTGTGACTAACACAGATGCTGGCCAAACCAATCATGCTACACCAGTTAGCTTGATCTGTGGGAAGGAAGAATATTTTATGGGAGAAAGTGATAGAGGAAATTTAGAGTCTGTTGCTAGTATGCAAGGGCTTCTCAGAGCAACTAAATGCTTGGGATTTCTGCAGTCCTGTACCTTGGCCAGAGCCACGGGGAGCCTTTCTTTTCTCTTCCTCATTTTCCTTGATCCATGTAAACGAAAGTTTCTGTCTTGCCAGGTCCCACTGACCTTCAGCCCCAAACTAACATATATATGGATGCTATATTAACTGTGAAAGTGCTGGCCAATGACTAGGCCTTCTTATTGGCTAGCTCTGTCTTAATTAATCTATGTACTTTCTCGTGGGCTTGGCTTACCAGAGAATGCCCGGACCTGTTACTCCCTTGGTGGTTACATGGTATCTCTCTGCAGCACTTCTCTCTCCTCCTTCCTCTCGTAGCCCCACCTATACTTCCTGCCTGGCCAATCAGTGTTTTATTCATCAACCAATAAGAGAAACATATATACAGAAGACATCCCCCATCAATTTCAACTGTATTTTATTCACTATTTCTTTCTCTCCATAAGAACCAACTGATTTACAAACTTCTCCAAAGAGTAAGCATGCAATATGAAATTTTCTGATGTGATACTTGAAAGAATTTCCAAATAGAGCATGTGGTTGAAATTTTAGTGGTTAAGTTTTCACTATATCTTTGGCACTTCAGATTTCTCTTTAGAGTTCTTTGATGTGGAAGATGGCCAGTTCTTAAGAGAACTGTCTGTTTTCCCTACGAGTCATTAGGATACATCGTTGCTGGAAACAGTTAGGGATCCATAAGTAATCTTTAGTATGCTTCATCTTAGCTAAAAGACAAAAAATTCATGTCACACCTGAAGATTCCGAACAGTCTGCTCAGTTCAGTGTAAGCTGCCACAGACAGATGAAAACTTTGCTCTGCCTAGAAGGTTTTGGCGAGCAACCACACAGCTAAGGATTCCTTCCAGGCAGTGAAAAAGCTTAAGGTTTTAAGCTAAGAAGAGCTGTGTCTGTTCCTTGTCTTAAATATGACATTGAGGAAAAGACATATTTTTTTTTTTCAGTATTTCCATGGAGATATTTAAAAAGATACACTTTTTTTTATTTGAAACAGGGTCTCATGTAGCCCAGGCTGACTTTGAAGTGGCTTTTTAGCCAAGGATTACCTTGATCTCCTATATCTTCCTACAAGTGTTGGCATAACAGGTGCCCTTTGCCATACCTGGCCAATAGAAGCTTTACTATTTCTAGTTCTAAGGGATGTGGGCATCTTAAGGATGAAACCATAGCATTCTTAGAGTTCTGAGTAGGCATCCCTTTCGAAACTTTCCTTGAATAAATCCTAGTGCTTTTTTTTTTTTTTTTTTTTTTTTTTTTTTTTTTTTATCACGAACTGTCCTTTATGCCCTGTTCACACAGGGCAGTCTGAGTCCTGAGGTAGTGCTCTCTTATTTTGATCTGGTCACAGCTGGATGCCAAGTTTCTGTGATGAAATGGAACTAATCTTACTTGTGGTTATAGGAATGTAATTTTCTTCATGCATAGTGTGCTTTACTTATCCTTTTGGTAAGCAGAAAGATTCGGTTTCTAAGTTTCAGTTCAGTTTTATGGCAGTTACAGGAAATGGGCATGTGAGCTTTAGAATTCTTACCTGCTTATCTTTACACTTGTGAGTAAACTAATTAATGTCAACCGATTCTGAGGGCATTGCTATTCAGAATTGTGTGTGTGTGTGTGTGTGTGTGTGTGTGTGTGTGTGTGTGTATGTGTGTGTGAAAGAGAAATATATATATAATATATATATATATATATATATATATATAGAGAGAGAGAGAGAGAGAGAGAGAGAGAGCATGCACGCACACACATGTGAATGCAAATGTACTTGTGTGAGTTGTGTTTGTGCATATGAGTACTGTTCCCATGTATACATAGGTGGATTCAGAGGAGGATGTTGATTATCTTGCTCTACCATGCTTCACCTTATTCTTTTAGAATGGTCCTCATGACCCTGCCCCCTCCCCCAGGACTGGGGTTACAGGCAAGCATGTATGTGATCATACCCAGCTTTTTACATGAGTGCTGGTGTTTTCAACTCAGGTCCTCATCCTTGAGTAGCAAGCACTCTTACCCACTAAGCCCCTGACCCCTATGTTAGGAATTTCAAGTGACCAACTTTTATAGTGCAGTGAACTCATCCTTATTGTCGATGCTAAGTATTGGTTTTTATCTTTTTTATTCTCTAGACTTCATATGGATAGAACCTAAAAAAATGCACTCCTCTGTATTTTGTATCTTTTATTCCTTATCACAATACTTTATTCATTTTAGGTGCTTACAGTTTATCTGTTTTCCTGCTTTCAGCCATTGGCATTATGAATAATATTGTATCCTATTTGTATTTCTTGATGACTATATATATGTACTTCATTTGGGTATAGAATTAGGAGTGGCTTGGACCTGATTTTGTACCATTTCCAAGATTTCCCTCAATTATTCTTAATTTTCTTGTATTCCTCTGCATTATTTAATATTTACTAAGAAGAGAATTCTCAAGCAACATACAATCTCAGCTGTTTCATTATTTAATATTTACTAAGATAAGAATTCTCAAGCAGCATGTGATCCCAGCTGTTTTTGTGCTGTGGATTCTACAAAGAAATGGGATAAATATTCTGCCCTGCCATCAACTTTCCAAATAGGTTGAAGATCCTACTTATAGCTGCAGTCAGTAGCAATCCTGTGATTCCATATGTAGCCATGCGCATGATGGAATTCCTTAGTGTGTATTGTACCTAATGAAAATGATAAGAAATTCAAAGGTGCAAACTGGTTTCGGTGGTAACATGCTTAGAAGCTGGCAAACATGAGTGGTAACTAGGAGATAGCATTTCATTTTTGAAACAACAGATTTGTTTACTAAAATTTGAGGATTGGCAGTATTTATTGTTATGATTACCAGGAGGTAAAATTGCTTATCATCCTAGTATCATTTAATAACATTCAAGGCTTTTTATGTGGTGAGACTTTGGAGCAAGAGAAGCTGATCACTTATATAGGCATGAAGACAGGACAATAGTGTTCTACACTGGATTGCTTTTGATTGCTTTATTTGTTTATTTTATTGTGTGTGTTTGTGTATGCATGCAAGTGCACAATTGAATGTTTACCACATGTGTGCGGGTGCTCACAGTGGCCAGAAAAGGGCATTAATTTTCTGGAGCTGAAGTCACATGTGGTTTTGAATCACCTAACATGGGGCCTGAACTCAGGTCCTCTGCAAGAGCAGCAACTGCTCTTATGCGGAGTGATCTTTTCAGCCCCTATTCATTGGAATTTTAGGAGTCTGTGGAGAATAGGATGTAAAGTAGAAGTTACATCCATGACCACACCGATTCTTTAGATTGTAGATTCTAATGCTCTGGAAACTGTTCTGAAAGGACCCATTAGGAAATGTGTAGAGTTCTAGGCAGTAATATGCTTGTCTGTTTGTGTTACTCTAACACAATATCATACTGTTGACTTAGAAACCTAAATGTATGTCTCCTATTTCAGGAGTCTAAGATAAAGATTTGGCACATGGTGAAGGGCTGATTCCTGATCCACACATCCACAGTACCCTTTGCTGTGTCCTTATACGGTAGTGTGAGATTGGATGAGTTCCCTTAGGTCTGTTTTATGTGGCTGTTAATTCCATTCACAATTGCATATTCACATAGTGTAACCACTAACTTGTGGGGTAAGGAGTTCAATGTATGAATTCTGGAGGACTATATGTATATTCTCATCATGGGAAGTGCTGGAGATGATGAGGTAAGGCCTCCCACACTCTGGGAGTGGTTACTGGCTGGGATTGGGGTTAAGCAACTCTAAAACAAAGCAATCAAACTCCCTGACTGCCTAAGAGAACTGTACTACCTGAGTCTATTTATATGAAAGTCTAGAAAGTACAACCTACCTATAAAAACAAAGAAAAGATTGATACCTGCTGGAGATATGAGAAGATGGAAGGAGGACAAGCTAAGATGGCATGGAAAATATTAATGAGTGGTTGGGAGTGATGGAAATGTTCACCACCTTGTTAATGATGATGATTTCCCAGATCTATGCACCTAAGAAAATCCATCAGATTTATACTTTAATGTATGTGATTTGCTGATATCAATGACACCTTAATAAAGCCATTAAAATGTCATCAATATATGAATATAATTTTTGTTTGTGTGTGTATTTGTGTGGGTATGTGGAGGCCACGATTGACATTACATCTCTTCATCAGTTGTTCTGCATTTTATTCATTGAACCTGGAGTCATGGACTTTGATAGGTTGGCTGGTCAATGAGCTCTGGAGATCCCTATGTCTTTGTTCTCCTCCCCCTGCACCAAAGTTAGACAAGCAACCATGCTCAGCTTTTACATGGGGACTGGGATCCAATCTCAGGTCCTTATGCTTGTATGGCAAGCACTCTATCGACAGCTATCTTTCAGGCCCCATAAATTTTTCTTAATAGTCTTAAAAATTTTAGGAACTTACCTTCTAGTACATATTGCAGGAACAAAATTTAAACTACTATTATGTGTTATTCCATACAATGTAACTTTATTGGGTATGCGTATAGACACAACTCCACATTTCTACAAAATAAGAGTCACAATATAGATGCCACACTGTGATTAATAATGTGTTGCCATTTCTGTTAGTTTTTATCTTTGGTAAAATTTGCCTTCAGGATCTCTTGTTCTTCTGCCTAGATAAAAAGAGATACATACTTTTTGTTGGATGCTGAAACAAAACAAAAGACATTTATTTCTGATCTATGGGGGATTTTTGTTTGGCATTTAGATATATAAATACATTTTGTGATATAATTTGAAATAGGTAGCTCCTGAGATAGTACGTGAGGTGGCATGGTGATCAATTTGCTGGTTGGAGTTGGGTCATGTGATATATGATATATGATTCTTTTTCTGTAGCCTTTCCCTATACACATCATAACTCATATAGATTAAATAGCTAATTCATGGATGCCATAAACATTGAATCTATTTCAGAAGAATCTATAGCTTATTCTGTGAATCATGTTTGCAAGGCAAGTGAAAGGTGGTTTGTGCACATAAAAATGAAGGCAAGAAATAACTAGAGTAAGGTTATACTGTTAACTAGTGTGGTAGCATGGGGCTGCAGGAATAATTTTAATTCTTGTACTTTGTTTACCCCTTTACAGGACTTTGTAGATTTTAAAAGCCAAATGCATATGTACAATCACTTTTTATTTTCAACTTATTCCAGAATGTTAGAGCAGGTGATTTCACCATAGAAGTTAGGTATTTGGAAAAATGAAAAGAAAATAATTTAACTACGATGTGCTTTTGCCATCATAATTTTTCATTTAAGGGTGTTTCCTTGGATGATTTGTTGAAACTAGGCTATGCTGCCTGAAGGATTGCAGGTCTCGTGTTTGTGGAGTGTAAACTTTTATGCATCTTCTAGAATTATACTAGTGGTCATATCTTACGCATCCCTCTAGGACTTAGCCTTTTAGGAGAGCGCGCTCATAGGTGGTTTCAAGCTTTTTGTCACTCGGGGCCTTCTTAGAATTTAGAGGAGGAAATAGTCACATTTACCCCTTCAGGCTTCCTACCCTCAGCAGTATTAGAGGGACTGTGCAGCAGGTAGCAGGCAGCAGGCACCAGGTATGGGCTGAGAAGTGTGTTCTCTCTCCAGCCCCTCCCCACTCTGAATGTACATATGTGTGCACGTGTGTGTGTGTGTGTGTGTGTGTGTGTGTGTGTGTGTGTGTGTGTGTGTGTGTGTACTTCCCTCCCTCTCTACCTTCCCCTCCCCCCTTCCTGCATGTAAGCACGCACATCCATGCAGAGGTCATAGGATCAACACCCACTTCTACCTTGTGTGAGCCAGGGTCTCTTGTTCACTGCTATGTTATCTGGCTTGTGATGCTGTGAGATACTAGGGGTTGTTCTGTCCCCTCCTCCTATATTGTCATAGGAGAGCTTCGATTATAGACATGTGTTACTGTGCCTCGTTTTCCATGGGTTCTGGGCCTTTGAACTTAGGTTTTTGGTCTTGTTCGGCAGGTACATTACTCACTGAACCATCTCTCCAACCCTTGAACAGTATCTTTGAGTAAGGGGTGTAATGAAGTTGAAACATTGATGTGGAGTGATGCTATGTATGAATTTCCCCAATGCATCAGAATAGGAAGGTGAGGCCATGGAAGAAGCTAGACTGAGGGAGCTCTGCAGCCAGTCGTGGGGTGCAGTAGCCATACAGGAAGGGCATGCATATGGCTTTAACCTTTGTGGGATTTAGAATGCATTGAAGGATTTTATGTAACAGAATAATATAATTGGAGTACTGAACCAAATAATCCCAAGGAGCATAGTGAGGCTGAAGTGTAGCAGAGGTAGAAGTCAATTAAAATGCTTTATGATGGTGTCTGTACAATATCCAATATTAATTAAAAAGATAATAAGGATTTCACACTATTCACATGTCTGCCTATCTTATAAATGAGGCATGTCTCATGTTACATAGTAAAGAAAGTATAAATAAGGATCTTTTCTCTTCTCCCCAACCTTAGAAGATACAAGGGAGGTAAGAGCACACACTGTCTCTCTATATGTATTTGTATATGAATATATGTACAAATAGATAAATGGATCTCTGTGACTATATCAATGTGGTTATATATATATGTATATATATATTATATACACACATACATACACACATGCACACTATAAGAGTCATAAACACTGTTCTGTGAAATTCAGTAGGAGGAGGGATCCCTTCTGACTAAAGGAAAGGGAAATATTTGTATTTGGGTTTATTCCATTTACTTTAATGTTTTTTAAAAGTATTTCTTTAAAAAAATACATAAGGGCTGTCGCTGTTGCTTAGTGGTTGAGTGGGCTGTTCAGCTTGCATAAAACCTAGATTTGATCCACAGAATCTTATAAAATAAATATATAAAATATATAAATATAAATGAAATAAAGTAAAATAATTTTCTAGTAAACTAACTACAAGGGGTAGTTGGGGAGCTTTTTTATCAAAAAGAAGTCATGTGGGGAATGAAAACTAATAGCATAGAATTTTCTGATGTGGAAGAGGACCTGACTTCCCAGCACTACAGATAAGCACAATGCTGTCCCTTACAAGGTAACAGCCGATAGACATGCTTGCTACCTTTGTGTGATAATCTGGTTGGCAGTTCTAGGAGATTTTGTGCTGTGAGGTTTTTCTTTAACAAACTAATTACTGCAGAAGAGTTTGATGCTATTCTCTCCTCCAGAGCTTTGTTAGTGTGTGGTTGTGTTTATACCCTGCCATGTGTAACAGTGAACTGCATTTTCACTAGCTTTCTAACTGCTAAAATTTGGTTTAATACTGTGGTTCTCACCTATGGGTCACGACCCCCGTGTGTGTGTGTGTCTCAGGTTCCTTTCATAGTGGTCACATATCAAATATCCTACATATCAGATACTTATATTATGATTTATAACAAGGATCAACAAAATAAATTTTATTTTTTGGGGTCACTGCAGCATTAGGAAGTTTGAGAACCCCTAGTTTAATATGCCCCTTAACAGTACGCTATCACACTTTGTATGATCCAGTTCAGCAAAGCTTTGGCCTATGCTCCTGCTTTAGTGAGTTATGGATCTAGACGTTTTTACACTCCATGTTCTGGGAAGAAAGCATAACTGCTTCCTGTTTGGTGGAGACCAGACAGCCCAGCAGCTTCTGTACTGTGGAGATAAAGCCAGGATGAAAGACATCACCTCTGCGTTTTCCCTTCCAGTCCTTCAAAGTGAATTTAAGGTGTTATTCCGTAAGACGTACTTTTTGAAAACCAGCATCTGTTTCCTCTTCTCACTGACTTTAAAAAGACTTACCTTTGTTACATGTTAGAGTTTTATGTTTCTGACTTCTGAATCTAGAATATTGATTCTGTTTCTTTTTAATTATATCTCATTTTAAAGTCTCACTTAGGGATCAAACAAAACCATGGCTCATTGTGATTTTACAATGGTTTGAATTTAAAAGATTATTTTTATACATGTGTAGCAACGACCATCCTATATATCATATCACTGTGTAAGCATGCTACTATTTGTATGTTTAGAGGAAATATATTAAAACATGCTTGCAGTATTTTATAGTATTTAGAGAATGTATGTAAAATGTATACATTCTTCTCTCTTTCCTTACTCATATCATTCATCCTTCAATGTGATCATCTGTTTATTTATCTGTCCAAGAACTATGTCCGTCAGGCTGGGAAAATTATTTAGCCTCTCCTGGCCTTCATGTATCATCTTTGGTACAGTAATATCAAAAAACGATAAATTTTAAGACTCTTTGCACTTTAAGACGTCTGTTTTACCCAGAATTATAGAAAGCTTCCAAATTGTATTAAGACTAGGTTAAAAGGTCAATTCTCGAAACTTACTTGCGACATGGAAACTTCATTAAATAGGCTCTTTGGAACCACACAATAGAATTATTACAATCAATACACTTTATTGTCCTCTTTACTTTAATGAAATCACATGTTTAAATTGCTCTGTAATACCACCATGGTGAATTCGATTCATACAACAGTTACATTAAATCCTCTATAAATACTCAATGCTGTTCAATAGAGCTGTCACCCATTGCCACTTAAAGAAGATGTAACATTTGTTCATGGGTTACTGAGTATATTTCAGTTTGTTTTTAATTTTCTTAAGTCTAAATTTATTTTGTTTTTTAGGATTGATTTATTTTTATTTTATGCTTGTGGGTGTTTTGCCTACATGGCTGTCTGTGCACCACATGAGTGCAGTGGCTGACATCGGAAGAGGCCATCAGACCCCGTGGAATTGTAGTTATAGACGGCGGTTATGTGCTGGGAATTGAACCTGAGCTTTTGTGAAGAGCAGATGGTGCTCTTAACCACTGAGCGATCTCTCCAGCCATTATGTGTAAATTTATAAACAGTAACTTGCTTGTTACTGTTGTAACCAGTGAGTGAAACATACACTGGAGAAGAGCTTGAGTTACCTGCTGTATCTAGTTCATTTCTGTAGGTTCATTGTTTGATGTATGCTGCCATGTTTTCTTTCATAATATTTTTATTGATTATTTGGGAATTTCCCATCAGGAGCCCTGAGCACCCTCACTTCCCAGCCCTCCCAGTTCCACACCTCCGCCCTTGGGACCTCACCCACAAAACAAAACAACAAAAACAGAAGAAGGAGAAAGGAGGAGGAGGAAGAAGAAAACTATTTCTATTTGTGTTCCCATATTCTCACTGGACAAACTCTTGGTAGTCAGCCCCTTAAAGAAAACTGAGTCGTTCCCCATCTGCATCCCTGCCAGAAGCCATCAATTCTGGAGAGCTACACTTCAACATAACTTATCACACTTTTTAAGAGTTCTCTTTGATGTCTTTTTGTCTAGGCCGTTACTTTTGTGTGGGGTGGGGTGGAGTGGGTGTAGGGGTTGTCATAGAAGCCGTCTATGTCTCTCTGAATTGTGAGCCTGCAGTCATCAATACCATGGCAAAATTAGCTCCTTTACCGTCTGTGAGAGCACAGATCTTGGACTTACACATGTTTTCTGGTGAAAGCATAGACAATGGATATTCACATGGTCCTGCATGTACCACTGACCTCAGCATCAACAGTACAGACCACAGACATCAACCTGGCTCTGCAGTGACACTGCACAAGCCACCAGCACCATCACAGTCAGTCCTCGGCAGCAGCAGAGGCCAAAGACATCAACATGGCCTTAGGTGGCAGTGCAAGGCATTCGTATCAACATGGCACTTGACAGTAGCACAGCCCATGGACTTCAACATGGCTTCAGGCTGCAACATAGACCACGGACATGTAAATGGCCTTTGTTGTGTCCTTGTTCTTTTGTTATTTGGCACAAATGGCTTTGGAGATGCATTTTAAAAATATACCTTAAAAGTATTTCAGATGTTTGCAATAAAAGATTCATTGTCTTTAAAAGCTCATGGGAATTCTGTGTAACAGATTGCTTTATCTTTGTGGTTCATTTTCAGGAAGTCTTTTCTTTTTGTCAAAATACCCAATTACTTAAAATTCAGATGCACTGAAAAAATACTTCTGAAGTATGATGTCCCAACCAGTCTTTGTTTCTTCTGCATCTTGGATTCCACCTCAGCCTCGGTCTCTTTATTTTACCATTGTTCTATCTCTAATGATCTAGGTTTCACTGGGAATCATTCTGTGTTCATGGAGAACTAAAGACTGGGCCATGTTGGTGCAGACATGTAAAGACCTGGGCTTTACAATCCCCGTTAGCAGATGCTAGCAGAATTGCTGCCACACATTGTTGCATCTATTTCAGAGCCTGTGTTGAAATCTTATTTGGGTTTTTTATCTCCCTCTGTAGGGAGTTGGTTTCCAGCATGGCCTATCTCAATTCCTGTTGTCTTTCCCACCCACCCATTTGATTGATGGTCCCCTAATATATATGTACACTGCCAAATCCCATTAATTTCCTTCTCTGTATCCAAACTTGTAAGTTATTCAAGGACAGAGGCTTTCTGTCTTATTTCCTTCTTCACTTTACCCTTGAGCCTGGCATACGAAAGGTGTTCACAGAACATGTTGATGGACTAATTGAATGGTATTACATCCTATTAATGTATTCAGTTGCTTCTTGGGGATGTACACCCTACCTTTAGTGCATAGTTCACCTCTGGTCTTGGACTTTTTTCCTGACAGGTGGACACATTTCCTTGGCTATTATGTGACTTTAACCAACACATCTAAAGCCATGTTCTTTGACTTGATTGACAGCATCATCATTCTCTTGTCCACTTAGCTTTTTGAAAATGTCTAGGAACTTAGAGTCCCTTCACAACTTCATGGGTTAGTTAGTGGTTCAGATCTGGAAATTGAGTCAGACTACTGTAATGATAACTCTTTCCCCCAGCTGCTCTTGCCCCGCTGCCATGTTAGGGCACTCAAATAACACACAGAGATTAATATTATTTATAATGCTGCTGGCCAATGACTAGGATTTCTTATATTCTAGCTCTGTCTTAAGTATCAATCACACACACACACACACACACACACACACACACACACACACACACACACACACACACACATATATATATATATATATATATATATATATATATATATATGTATCTTATGGAGGATGCCAGCCTTAGTGTCCTATCTTCCTGGAATCACATGGCGGCTGACCCTCTACTACATTTCCCAGAATCCTTCTTCTCTCCTAGTCCTGCCTATCTTGCTTCTCTACTGGCCAACGGTGCTTTATTTATCAACCAATAAAACAAACATATACACAGAAGGTCTTCCCCTATCAGACTATAGTCTCCACCTGTAGAATCCCTATCCCTTAGAATTATTTGGAAGATCATGCCTAAATAGTTGAGAAAGTGCTTACTCTGCTGCTTACATGCCTCTGGTGCATGGTAAATGCTGAACACATTTTCTGGCTGCAGGTGCAGTTTCCAGGAGCTGTGAGAACATTTTGTTCGTGCTCCTGAGCTGCTGTGTCATTTATGCTCAGGATGCCCTGCCCTAGCTCCCCATTTTCCTTGTGCCTGAACTTCTCAGTAGGCTTTCTGCTCCACTACTGCAGGACTCTACCAATGGGCATGTTCTGATTGCATTTTCTCAGGTCAAACCCTTGGCTGTATAGTTAGTTCAGTAAAGTCTGCATGCCTTAGCTTAATGGCTACACCTTTGGATGACATGAGTCTCACCAACATTTGTGTCTGTTTGTTTAATTTGCACCAACTTCCAATCATTGCCTCTCCTTACTCATTCCCCTAATGGTCATTCCCCTAGATTCTTGTTTTGTATGAAGCTTTTACCCAACACTCTTTACACTGTTGCTTTCCTTGCCTAGTGTGCAAATTTAACTCTCTCGTTTGTTTCCTGGCTGCCTCCTGGGACAGTGATTGCAGGCACTTGTTTTTATTCCAGGACCTCTGCATTGGTAGTTTCAAAAGATGCAAAGACTGAACTCTCCTGGAAACATGGATATTTATCAAGATTTACTTGTTAGGGAATGACAACTTGTGACATCTTTGTGTAACTGTATTTATTGGACTCTTACTGTGTTTTTATCACTTGGATTACATACTTCTTGACAGCTTGATATATTAAAGTTTTCTTCTGCATTCTTATATATCTTACCTGATATTTTACACAGAAGAGGAACTCAGCAAATAATGGTTAACTTGGCTTGAGTTTTGAATCTTCCACCAGCAAAATGTACTACTTAGGATACATTTTTAACCAGGGAGACATATACATTGTTCCTTATCTACTAGATCCTTTAAAAAAATTTGCAGCTACATGGATTGCTTATAGTAGTTAAGGCTTTTTATCGTAAAAGTTGTTTGCATCTTTCTATCTTTGGTAGGTAGTACTTATTTAATATTACTTGAACTTACTTGTTCTTTGAGGGTTTTTTTTTGCAGTAACCCTTTTCTCTTAATATGCTGTATTAAGTAATAATATTTTATGAATTATCTCATTTATATCATTATACATTGAATTATTAGCACCTTTGTTATTCTGAAGTGTTATAGAAGTAAGTGACAATGATTGCTTTGCTTGATGTCTTTATGACCTTCTAGACCTGGTCAGATGCCCTCTCAGTCTGTATGCTATAGCCTCTGAGATTCCGTTTTGCTACACTTTTCCCATAGTTACAATTTCTCACTGGGCCATAGACTCACTGAAGGCAAGAGTCCTTCCTGCTTTTTCTTTTTGCTACTTCATATTCCAGAGCCTTGGAAATGTACAGCACAGAATGCAATGGGTGCTCTTCAATGATGTATTGCATTGCATTTGAGGCTCATTAAATAACCAAAGACTTTTTGCATTCCTGTGCATGCCAGGGACTGAACTAGGCCTCTGCATTTGCAATGAGAGTAAAGCAGAGCCCCTGCCCTTGGGGAGCTCATCAACTAGAAAAATGTGTGGTGTTATTCTCCTCTGGTTAACATTTACATAGTGCTGAAAGGTTCTAGAATTTTCTTCCATATTTAAGCCTCAAAGAAAAAGAAGAGAAGGGAAGAAAACCTAACCATGAAGAGGGGATTGTATTACTCTGAGGAACAGGGACAAGTCACTCAGGTTTACACTGGAGGGGACCTGCATTTTTTTCCATCCCCTCATTAGTTCATCTGAGACCTCTGTGGCCTCAACTATGTGGTGGTGACAGCCATAGTCACTCTGAACTTTGCTTATGAGAAACTCAGTCTTCTGACTTGGAGGTTTTTGTGTTTGCATTAAAAATGGGGCAAAGAGTTAAGATTACAAAATGAGCTGACTGCTGATTGAGATTTAAGCATGCCACATAACCTTTTCTTATCAGCCCCAGCCACTGTTTCTTTGAGAGTGACTTGCCACTGTCAAATTTTTTCCATGGTGGTGTTTTGTTAAGACCATTCAATCTGTCTGGTCACTGTTTTGGTCTGTTAGATGATGATTAAAGATCTTTACTCCGTGGGTGCAGCCCTTGTTGTCTGCCGAGTTCATATGTTTCTTTCCCCCACTTGCTATTGAAGGTGATGGTCCCTGGCAGGGTTTCCAGAAACACCCCTGCCTCTGACATGCTAAGCTCTGTTCTGCAGTACCCTTCACACACTTCCTGTCAGTTAAAGCTGGAAACACCTCCTTCCTTTAGCTTTTGAGGTGGCACCCACACACTTAGCCCACAGCCACTCATGGTTCTATGCCTTGCTTCTGCTTCCTATCTGAGCTCATTCCTGGTGAGACACTTCTCTTACAGAGCAAATACCAGGGCCGACCCTCTCCTTTCCTGTCCTCTCCGTGTCTAGAATCGTGTGCTGGCCTGTGTCCCTGCTAAGTCAGTGCTGAGATTTTGGCTGAAGTAACTTTAATTACAGAGGTTGTGCTTAGTTGTTATAGCTGGAAAGCTTTGTGCTTCACAAACCTTAGGGTACCCCAGAGAAGGGCCACTGGAGGAGACACTGTCCTCCCTCCCAGAGCAGGGACCCTTCTCATGTGTGTACGTGATGTGTTGCTGAGTACTTTTGTGCTCATGGGCTTTCTGTCACTCACTTCATGGGAGGAGATCATTTAATTCCTTCCAGGGTGATAGCATCAAGACATTAATTTACCTGTTAATCACATGGCTGGAGCTGGACCTGATGACACCCGATTAGCACAGGAGGGACGGGAGCCACAGGAGCAACCAGGCTGTGAACTCCAGTGGGCTGGCCAGGAAATGCATATTGCACATCACCCTTGCAAGATAAATGGAATATTTTTGTGCCAGACGTTCACTGAATCCTTCTATGCATATTGCTTCTGCCTGGGTCTGCCGGCACCATTGAGTCTGTCTCTTCTTGCTAAAATTTCACTACCAGTTAGCTGTTTACATCCATCTGTCATCTATCTGTCACTTTTGTGTGGAATACATAAGCAATTAGACATTTACATTTATTATGTGAAAACAAGTCAAAGTCTTAGACTTTGCACGAATCCTGGTAGTGGTGATTAAATATTTTGTTGGTGCTTCTTTCTTTCCACTCTGGTTGAGGTTTCTGTGTATTCGTTGGTGAGTGGCTGTTGCCAGCATGGAGTGAGAGATTTCAAATATCCCTGTTTTGAGGAAGGCAGACCCTTCTGTCTACTTACATACCAGCATTGATCAAATCCAATGGGATATATCCTTGAATGTTTATGCATAGCTTTAAGGTTGGGTGCATTTCTTTCTGTTGGTGACATAAATTGAGTTGGGAAAACCTTTCTTTAGTTATCTGATCATAAATTAGAGCATGCAAATTTTGGTTTTGATTAGCAGTGTAATTTCATTTTGGACTCTTAGTTTTGTATACACCCTGCACACAGAAATTTGAGAACATCAGATTGGGTATTCATGCTTCAGTTGAGGCATATTCTGTGTCAGTATTTCATATCTGTGACCTTCTCATGTTTCTCTGGGGGACATTAGCTTGTGAAAGTCTTCCTAAACATTTCCTTTGCTTTTGGTTTATGCAATTGGCTGCCAAGCCATTTTAAACATGATTAAAAATTTAAAACATTAAAAATAGATTTAGACCATAAACAGTATGGACTCAACAAAGGCAAGACAGGCTTATGCTGTGTTTTGGATGGAATGTAAACCAGTTATAGTTGTAAGAAATCCATAGAAGATCTGGGTATATGTTCCTCATATAGTGTGGTTAGAATAATAAAAACAACATAGATACTAAGTTTTGGTCACCGTTTGCCTTAGGTAGCAGTGTCTTATGGTGGTTTGAAGTCTGAGGTGGCCTGAGCTCCAAAGTATAAAGTAAAAATGCAACAGATAGATTTGTTCTTTTAAAACATTATTCGGTCTTTGGAATGTTTATTTCTGTTTGAAAGAATGATTTTGGAAAATGATAATTTCAGGTTATGTTTTCATATGTTGTACAAATTACTCAAAGCTTTCATTCTTCATAGAAAAAGTAGCTCTCTCCTGACTTGGTATGCGATTTCTTTTTAACTTCGAAGTTGTTTAGCCCCAGTCAAACTTCTCTGCCTGTTATTAAGGCTTTGTGGCTCCAGAGTCTCTTCATTATAATCAATTATATTTTTTAAAATCTAAACAA
Source organism: Cricetulus griseus (assembly GCF_003668045.3). Classification (NCBI taxonomy): domain Eukaryota; kingdom Metazoa; phylum Chordata; class Mammalia; order Rodentia; family Cricetidae; genus Cricetulus; species Cricetulus griseus. The sequence goes on along the minus strand of NW_023276806.1, from coordinate 47,764,935 downwards.
ATTCTGCTTGCAGTAAATTTATTACAGTTGTGTCAAGATAAGATGATTGAAGACAAGAATCTACAAGGCCTGCCCAATTGTCTGTGGTAAAATTATAGATAAAGGTTGTTAATCTCAGACTGGCAGAGTTTAATTTTGTATCCTCCTTGACAGTGCAGCACAGCTGGAAGTTGCTCCATGGTTTCTAATGGAGGATGTTTCATTCTCAAATGGAGGTCTGCTAACAGCAAATTTACACCTAGGCCATGATAGGTGTAAATCTTCCCACAGTAACGTCCTCTGTGGTGGCTTATTGCACCAACAAGACCTTTTCTTTTTCAAAGGATAAGAAAGCAGATAAACTTTTAAATGACTTGATTAATGTCAAGGGGATTAATGATGAATGCTATTCAGGGGATCATCCATCACGCCAGGCTTTTAAAATATTTCTGCCTCATTTTCCATGTAGATCCATGAGTCTTGAAGGGAGGGCTTTGAAAAACATATAGGCTTACTTCCTGGGATAGAAACCATACTTGACACCGCTGAAGTGGGCAAGAACCCAAGTCTAGATAAGTTTTGGGCCCAGGGGGAACTTACTCCTATCATTCTGCTAAAGGAACATAGCAATAAATGACTCTGAATGATATATTGCTATACACATAGAGCAAAACCTATTTCTTGAGTAATTAACAAAGAGACCCACAGCTGGACAGTGTGCAAGGGTGAGATACGTTAGAGAATTCAGCCCAAATTGGGAGGTCTTTAGCTTTTAAAATCTTAGTTCATGATATTTCTATAAAAGGAAAAGATAGCTTTGAAAATCTTCCCACTTTAACTGATTCTGGTGGGTTACATTCTCACATGTTCCCACTGTGTTGTAGAAGGTAGGAGGAGAGGATTGTTGCTAGGTTTAGGGCAGGAAGTCCCGAGGCATGGTGTACTTGTCTGATGATGCAGTACAGCTGGACACAGACTTTGTCTAAGCGAATTTCACATGACTCACCAAGAACCTTTCAAAGCTGCAGTCTTAGTTTTTCAAGATTAAGATGAAATTTTATGGTAATTAGTATTGTACATTTTAAGATTTACTATGGTTGACCATAATATATTGAATGCAGTTTAACCTTTTTTTTTTTTTTCTGGAATAAGGGCTACTACTGTTATTTTTAATCCTGACTTTTCTCTTGCAGGCAGCTGTCACAGATAGAGCTTAGAAGAAGCATTGAATGTGATTGACTTACTGGCTGAAGGGTGGTCTGAAAGTTTCTGTCACTCATGGAAGCCAGTGGTTGCCTTCCCAGCATCTGGGAGGGGAGTTAACGATTTATGTTCCTATATATAATTTAATAACTGATAGCCCCAAGGAGATGCTTGCTTTGTCTTGTCTTCATTCTGGTGTATGGGATTAAGTATTGGAAGTCTTTAGAATTAGAAAGGTGTGGATATAAATTCCAACAATGCCACTTACTAGCTGTGTGCTCTTGGGTGTTCCACTGACCCTTGTCACCGTCACCATGGTTTCCTCATCTCCAAAGATGTGTTTTCATCATGGAGCTGTGAGGATAGAGGAGGGGTCTAGCAATGTGCTTACAATATTGCCTGCCCTTGTCAATGTGTGCTACCAACAATAACCATAATAATTGTGGGCTGTAGTGTTAAATTGACCTTCAGTGATGTTTGTCCTTTCTTAGTTTCATTATTCATAAAATCCTTAAACGATTTGGAACATGAAGGTGATCAAAGATGGTTGGAGTGATTTATACACATATGTTTTCTATCTGTGTGTAGAAGCCATCCTATTTTGCTAAGGTGTACATGGAAGTTCTTCCCTATGGTAAATACTATCAGAGTAGGGTAGTGAATATTTTATGGGGATTAGGGACATTGGTGGCAGTATACAGTTTTTTTTTTTTACTATGTTTTCTGACTCTCTCTTTCAGTGATCACTCCTCACTCCATCTTCTGTCTTTTTCCTTTTAACATGGGAAACAGGAAAACAAGATTTGAAATGTTGCTAGAAAAGCATGCAGTTTGTATTTACAGAAGACCTAGAGAGGGCATAAAGCGATGAGCTAAAATTTAACTGTTGAACCTCCCCATCTCATGTTATACCTGTAACGTGTTTATTTTTTAAAGTGAGAAAATAAAACAACAAGAAAAAAGTCATTTGCAATCTCATTCTCTAGAGTTCATTGTCTTTCTTGAGAGCTAAAATTGGAAAGAAAAATATCACAAGAAGAGACAGCAGAGAATGGCATTGTAGGAGAGATGCTTGCCATCTCTGTGACTATATCAACAAATCAAGAAGGCTGCAACCCCAGAAAGCCGCCATCAAAGATTCTGGCCACCTCAGCAGAAAAGAGAAGGGTGCGGGGACTTTAGCCAGGAATAGTGTGTGTGTGAGTGGTGGCCTCACGTCTGTTTCCACCTTACTGGTCATCGTTTGGGGGAATATGGCTCCTTCCCTCCAGTCTTAGTTCACATGCTGTACCTTTAAACTCCTGAGCCTAACATAAAATTGCAGGAATATGTTTGGCATTGGGTCTTATCGATTGCCTTAGTATAAGATATATCTTCTAACTCTTGAGGTGTGTGTGTGTGTGTGTGTGTGTGTGTGTGTGTGTGTGTGTTGTATTCTCTTTTTTGGGTGGCACTTCAGAATTCCCTGTGGATTTAATGACTACTCAGCTTTGGGGAACTAAGATTGCTTCTGTCGTTTACATACACACCAGAGCTTGTTGGAAAACCGTGGCTAAACCTTGTGTGTGAACTTACTTTTTCTACTCAGGTAAAATTCTACAAAGTGGAATCCCTGCTGTAGATGGCATGGTGGAGGGCCTTTTTTAATATGGATTTTCTTTCTTCCTGATACATTTTTGCTTCCCATTTCTTAGGGAAATGGATATTACAAATCAGTTCTGGAAATACTAGAATCCAGAATAGCTTTTACCCCCTAGACCAGTAGTTCTCAATGGGCCACATGGGTCATATATCAGATATTTATATTACGATTCATAACAGTAGCACAATTACAGTCATGAAGGAGCAAGGAAATAATTTTGTGGTTGGGGGAGGGGCCTACAACAGGGCTGTTAAGGGTTGAGGCATCAGGAATGTTGAGAGTCACTGCTAGATTCTCTTGCATTTGAAATCTTCTACTGAGTAACGAGACACTTGAATCACTGTGCTTGCTTCCTACTCCATGTCATTTTGTTGTCAAGTTATGGGTGGCTTCATACAAAATTTTGATCTTAAAATTATTTGGCTATTAGTTCCCCATTTAATCTGTGGTTGACTGTAACTATTTATGGTGACTGGATATATGGAGGATTCTTTTAAATTAAAAAGAGCCTATCAAAAACTAAACCTTAACAAATGCTGAACTGAGTGAGCCCTTGTCCTTACATCTGTGACATTTATGGCATCTAAGTAAAAGCTGTTAGGTTTCTGGAAATTTTTCTCCTGCTTTTGTGATACTGCATTTAAAAATATTTTGGTGGGACCTTTAATAATTTCATTATTCTGAGGTATTTTTCCTGGGGACCTTAGAGCCCATGCTCTGAGTAGTTATGGGACAGAGATAGGAAGCAGGCATGGTGGTTCAGAGAAAAACGCAGTGGTAGACTGCTATCAGGTTAAGGAATGACATGCTGTAACTACAGTGTGGTAGTCTGCTTAAAGCAGCAGGGAACCTGAAACTGCACATGGAATCAGATCATGGTTTCAGACTTCAGCATCATTCCAAAAGCCATTCTCTGTAAACTGGATAGAATAATTACCTTCCTCATGAAGTTCAGTGATTATACACTTGAACAATCCACACAAGACCCATGGTAAGCCCCCAGCAGATGCTAAATAGTTATATATAGATACCTTAAAATGCTTTTATTTATTCATTATATTTAATACAATTTTCCATGCTGTACTGGGTCTTGATCATACTACATAAAGGCTCTACCCCTGTGCTACAGCCCCAAATAGGATGGGAGTTTTTATTCATTCTGGCACTCACTGCATTGAGTTGCGGATATTTGTGTCTTACACCCAAATTTCAAGGAAGCCTATCTGGGATGACTGAAGGCTCTTGCTCTTGAGTAGGCGGAGTGACCATGAGTTCTTTCTTGTCCGCATGATAATGGTGCTTTTATACGGGAATTGCATTTAAAGTCTGACTTCATAAAGGTGTTTTACAGGCAGTAATTACAAGCACTAAGTTCCCAGTATTGTCTAACTGTGGATTCTTTTGGTTCCTTGAGAACTATATTGACATTTTTGTCTCATTCCTTTGGTTAAATGATACAGTCCTAAACTTCTGGGTGTGGTGAGGATGTGTTGATACCAATATGGCCAACTGTTTTCTGATGTAAGTGCTAGAAACAGAGAGGATGCCTAAGCTACAGAGGGAAAACATTTCTGGAGAAGGAAAGAAACTACCCCATGATAATCTTTAAGAATATTAAAGCTTAACCACCATATGGAAATTAATAGTCCTTCATGTATACCTGGCATATTTTGTGAAAGTGACATCATGCAGGATGTTTGCAGTTTAAGCAGTAGTTTTCATTTTGATTACAAGACCCTTGCCACAATAGTTACTGAAGATTTATTCAAGAATGTAATTAGGAGTGTGCAGTCCCACAGACATTAGTTATTATACCACATATTTGGGCACACCTTCCCTCCCTCCCTCCCTCCCTCCCTCCCTCCCTCCCTCCCTCCCTCCTCCCTCCCCTCCCTCCCTCCTATCTCCTTTTCAGCTTTCTCTCTCTCCTTTCTTTCTTTTCTTTTGGACTCATATGAAGCAGACAGGCAACCTTAGTGTGTAGCTCATTTTGGCATGTGTTCTAGCCACAAGGAAGCAGACCCTAGGAATCTATCACATGAATGAGAAGCCTAGCTTAATTGTGCCTTTGTGCCACAATTACGACTTTCTACTTTTTGATATGCAAGTGTTTCTAGAGTTTTCCCTCCCAGACTTTCTGGGATTGTGGGTAGGGTAGGGAGTTGTCAGTAGATCCGCTGGTATTAAAGATTGCATCCTGGTGTTAAGGAAATAACTGGCTTCCAGGGCAGAAGATTTTATCTTCATTTTAAGACCAGTCCCTTGGTAATCCCAACATTCTATAGGGACAGGGTCTTGACCTTATTTAATAGACACTCCACTTGTGTAGCAAGAAACTATACTAACACCTTCTTACCCAACACCTACTGGAGAACCCCTGTTTGGCTTTGAGTTTGCCCTTTTATCACCGATATCTTTAATATTTCCTTACCAGACCATACCCATTTCCCCTGTTATGTTTAAAAAAATGGCTTTAATTGATGGAGAAAATTAAAGATTTTATAACTTAGCACTGTTGCAGTAAATGAGAGTATCTGAAATGACACATGGATGATTAAATTATTTCATAAAATCAATAAAATTGAACCAACTGAAAAATTGATGTGTTCTATCAATATACTTTTTGAAATATTGCCCATTTCATTGTTCTCAGTGGATTGCCATTTGAGTATCAACGTAAGCTTTCATTGATAAAAACTGTTATGATGTTTTTATTTAATGGAAGAGTCCTGAAGCAGGAGCTTCAAGGGAGTAATTATGGATATGCAATGTATAGGGCATTCTCTTTGTATTGTGGAAACATTATTTCAGTTCTAGTGTCTGAATGTAGTTGTGGATATATCCAGGGTATGCGTCTAGAGAGAAAGAAATACATATATAGTAGTACAAGGTCAGGCATTAACCAAGTGCAGAGACGACAATGTGTGTTCATTAGATTTGTCAACCCAGCCAACACAGTGAGGGTCATGGGGAAGAGGAATCCCAGTTGACAAGATACCTCTATCAGACTGGAACACTTTCTTGATGAATGATTGATATGGGAAGGCCCAGCCTACTGTCAGCAGTGCTATCCCTAGGTAGTAGGCCTGGGTTGTACAAGAAGGCAGGCCACATGAGGAAGCCATGGGGGAAAGTAAGCATCACTCCTCCATGGCCTCTGCTTCAGTTTCTGCCTTTAGGTTCCTGCTTTGAGTTTCTGCCCTGACTTCCCTTTGTGATGGAATGTGACCTGGGATGCATAAACCAAATAAATCCTCTTTTCTTCAAGTTGGTTTTAATCATGATTTTTATCTGAGCAATAGAAAGCAGAGTAGAATAGTGTGCAGTTTTTAAGCAACTGAAAATACAGTGTCTTGAAGAAAGGGAAGATGCCTTTTGTAATGTATATAGAGGGCATGTTCAGTCAGTGCCTACTTGGTCACTGTGAATGAAGGAAAGTAGCAGAATATAAGTTAAACATCTCCAATAAGGAGTATTTCCAATAAGGACTTATTTTGAAGTCTCAGAGGTTGAAATATTTGCACAGACTTTAGCAGTTAGCCATACCAAATCCAGAACTCCAGAATCAGTATTGCTCAAAATGCTCTGAGTGTTGGAACATTTTAGATTTTGGATTAGGGATGTATTTCTAGTGTCACTTGAGACAGCTGCCAAAGGGTCACATTGGAAGTGACTAGGAGCAATTGGTCAATAACAATGTCAAGGCCATTGATGAGCATAGGGGCGCTTAGTTTTTGCCATGCTCATTTTGAATGCTAAGATAGTGTTTTCTGTTAGGCAGATGGAGTTCTTGAACAAATTGAAAGGAATTGGTCTTGTCCCCTTTAACTGAAGTCATGAGGTGGTGCCTTAGCTACTACAGTATCTTTGGAGTATTAGTTGCTGTGCCACCCTGAGAGACTGGTATTGTCATTTTACCTGATGTTACAGAGACTGACCAGCTGTCTGTCACCTACAGCTGAAAGCCATTCCTACGCTTGCTTCTGCCTTCAGAGCTCTCACTGTTGCTTGTATTTCATTCTGTTTCTGTCCTTGAATGGTGCAATGGGGAGTGGCTAGACAGTTTTTGGGGAATTAACAATCCTGGCAGAATACACTTCCCATTATAGTGATATCCACCTCCACTCCTGTAGCACTGACCATGCTCTTTTGGGCGTGGTCACAGGTGTGGATGTGACTGGTGATAAGGATTAGCTTTGGGGCTTGGAGCTGTCTCTTGCTTCCTGCTCAGGTCACTGAGAGCATCTGGGTGGCAGGGTCAGCAGCCTTGGAGCTGGAACCCACGGCAGTCATCTGTTTCCTGTGTAAGTGTATTCTCCCCGAATAAACTTCACTTTGCCTGTACAGAGTCTAGTGAATTTTGATTCCTATGCCCTTACTTCCCTAGCTTTTATTACATCAAGAATTCTTTGGTCCACTTTGGTCAAACTTGTGACACCTGCAGACATTTCCTGCTGTCCCAGTTCTGGTGTCGTTTCTTCTGAAAAATCAAAGGTGTTTTTCCAACTGCTCAGATTTTGTTCTCCCCCCTAAATATTTTCATGCTTCTCTTTTTCTCTCAATAATATATTCCCATGCCTGTACTTTGATTTTCTTATTCCCTTCTTGTGTATCACTTGACTGGAGAGAAGGATGGAGGCCCAGCTCAAGCACTGCCAGGACAGTGGACAGTTAGAGTTGCTTCACGCTGACAAATGATCTCATTTACCTCTGCCTTTTCATTCCCATCAAAGACAAACTTAACAATCCAGACCTGTTAGCTGAGATACATTTCTTAGTATGGTAACATTGGCATCCATGACTAGGAAATTCATAAGTTATGTGTTTGGTTTGGCCAATACAGTTATGAATATACATAAGCAACTTGTCTTCTTAAAATTATGTCAGTGAAATACATTTTTGAATTTTTAATTTTCACTGGCTTCTGACCACCACCCCACTTGTATGCATACATGTAGTCTCTGGACTCATGAGTATGACATAAAATGTACAGCTTCATGACAGGTGGCATACTGACATAATTTCATTTTTTGTGGCCAATTGAGTTTAATAGTGGTTGCTTGCATGGGCATGGCCACACCACAGAAGAAAATGACTCTCCCTTTCTCAGCAACCATTAAATGCTGGTAGCTGCTCAGGGATGGGTGACAGGCCTCATGGGCAGCCATCCACCAGGATGGAATGTTGGCAGGTGGCAGTCTCTTATGCAGATAACCATAGCTCTGTGTGTTCATGAGTACAATGGCCTTGCCATACCCATAGGACATTTTTCACAGCACTTTTCCCCATCCTCTTTCTGGCTCTTACATTCATTCTGCTCCCTCTTCCATCATGGTACCTGAACCTTGGAAGAAATGATAATGATGCCCTGTTAAGGGATGAACAGAAAAGAGTCATTTATTATCAGCTTTGAGCAAATAGGAGTCTCTGTGAATTAACCCAGTATTAACAGAGGCCTTTCAGACTAAGGCTGAAGGCAGCTCATCTGTGGGTATAAACATACTTATAGAAATTAGTTTGACACCATGCTCATTTAGCCAGTGTTGGTACCTTACCTACTAGGGTCCATGACCTCTATATCCATGGGCTTTTGATAGAGTTTACAATACAAGGTATGAATTCACTTCTGCAAAGCTGGCCACACACAGGATATTTGTTGATACCCCTTCCCTCACGACATACGTGCCCCTATTGAATCATTGTTCATATTTTGTCTGGCAGATTGGTATTGCTACTTCCAGGATTTAAAGCTAGGGAGGCAGATGAGGATGTTTTTCAGCATCCTGCTGGGCAATTAAGAACAGTGACAATAATCTGTATTGGTTTGGTGTATCCATGGAACCTCCATGACCAATGGCTCCTAGAGGGAGATATTTCATACCCAACACTGGAATTTTTGTGTAATGACTTCTGGCTTCTGAGACAAATGTTTTCTTGAACATTTAAATGTGTAAGACCTTAGAATATTCTAAAATGTATTGAATGCAAGAGAAAATAATGTTGATCTGCTTACAGTGTAAATCATAAAGGAGTTTCAACCAGAAATCTCTTATGTGGATTATTTAACAGTGCTTCTATATGTGGCAATAAAGGATAGAAAAGAGGTAATGTTACACAAAATGGAAAGACTATTTGTATCAAATGTGAAATAAACATTACTTCATTGCTTACAAAACAATTATCATATTTAGATAAATGACACAGGATGAAAGAGGAACAAAGTTAATGTAAGTATGAAGAAAATATACATGGTAATAGCTGTAGTATATGGATAACATAGGTACATTCAGTTACCAATTGCACATTAGTCATATTGGGAGTGTCACAGAAGAGCAGGTCAAACTTTTATTTGACCCCTGATCTAGCCTCCTGTCCCCTAGGGGTTCTCCGATTTTACTGGTTTACAGAACATTTGTGTAAACTGAGGTTTCTCTCCCACCTGCATCTTTGAATAGTATTTCCCTTATTCTCTTTTCTGCATCAAACGTTCTGTAGTTGTGTGTACATCACAATAGTTCTTAATGTCCAACTTCACAAAAAATATGTCCCCCAAAGGAATGCAGTGACCTTATACTGGAACTGTGTGGTAATTCCAGCTGACAGTCAGTGTGGTGTCTGACAGATGTTGACTATTCCTGCAATGCCTTTGTAAATAAAAAATAATCTGTCCTGTCCCCATGACATTGTTTTGGTGTTGCAGGGTGTTATGGGCATATTTTCAGATTTCAGATCAATGATCATAACTAGTAGGTCATGAGGGGAGATGGAGAATTACCTGCCCCCTATCAAATTGTCATCTGCCGTACCTGAGACATAGCAGGCACTGATCTTTTCTCTGGTCATATTGACAGCTTTTCCAGTCATATTTTCCTAGAGTTGTTTGACCTATTATACGTTCATAGTCTAATAATCCTTACTACATGCAGCATCACATATCTTATTGTCAGTGTTTGAATTTATTTGTAAGTGGGTGATACAGCTATTTACTGAGTCTCTGGCATAAGGCAGATTTCTTTGAAAGCCTTATTTACATAAAACAGTAGGGCGAAGACAAGCATTCATTAACAGTGTAAGTGAAGAAAGAGCACGTGGGCTCTGTTTTCCTGGGAGCTTAATTGCACAACAACACTGCCAGGAATAGTTCTGTATAAGATGTGAGTCTGTCTCAGGTATCAGAGACTGCACAGTTACTAATATGAGGTTGTAACTTGATGCCGGAGCCATACCTACTTCATGCCATGATGAAGATAGCTATTTCAAAAGGCCATTTATAGGAAATGAAGGGAAATATGGTGTCAATCACTCTGCTTACTATAGCATTACTTTGCTTGCGGTTTAGAGGCAAAGAGATTGTACTTAGCAGCCTGCTCTTGTGGGTAAGGAACTTACCTTGATGGCACATCCAATCCACTAAATGTGAGACCAGTACTGCATGGCCCACTCATAGGTTAGGCACCATAACAACATTTCATTCTGTATTCAGGAGAGAAAATGTCTTGCCTCACTGTTAAACAGTGAAGATCTCCCCTCTAACTGTATATACTGTACCTAAAACATGGAAAGACTGCCTATTTCACAGGATCCTAAGAAGGTCATGAAGCAACACTACAAAGAACTTGGCACATCATATTTCCTTAGAAAGGCCCATGATTGAACTCTCTGCAGAGTTCAAATATGGATGCCTGCTTCTTGTACCTTCCCTGAATGTGTGTTATCTGTGACTTGGTAACCATGAGCACACACTGTAATGGCATTTTAAAAAATGTAATGATGTCTACAAAGTGGAGTCTAGAACTAGATTGATAACAGGTAATTTATTAAGAAAGTACTCGCCGGGCGTTGGTGGCACACGCCTTTAATCCCAGCACTTGGGAGGCAGAGGCAGGTGGATGTCTGTGAGCTTGAGACCAGCCTGGTCTACAAGAGCTAGTTCCAGGACAGCCTCCAAAGCCACAGAGAAACACTGTCTCAAAAAACAAAACAAACAAACAAAAAAACAAAAGAAAGAAAGAAAGACAGACAGACAGACAGACAGAAAGGAAGAAAGAAAGAAAGAAAGAAAGAAAGAAAGAAAGAAAGAAAGAAAGAAAGAAAGTACTCATGCAAGGGAGCCAGTGACCAGGTTTGCACTGGAGCAGGAGTGATCCACAAGATGCCTCCTGGTCTGCTCAGCCAGAAGGAAGAGGGAAGGGGGCCTGCGTGCATGCCTCCTTACTAGTTAAACCCTTGTTATACCAGGGTGGTGACCAGCCCCAAGAGGGCATTGTTAGCGGTACCTGTAAACAGGATTTCTCCCTACAAAAATGTTTTGGAATAATTGCTCACCTCTCTCCTGCAGTGTGCTGTAAGGTCATTGTACATAGTGGAGCATGCTATTTGTTACCTTGCACAGGATTGGGTAGGCTTTGGAAAAGGATGTTTAGTGACTGAGTTGACTTGGTGGCTGCTTTCTTTTGCTAGCCCAGGTTGTATTAGGCTCTTTGTATTAGTATATCTATATGACTGACTATATCTTTGCTACTCTTGTTGTAATAAGAAAAAAAAAAGCTGCATGAGAGAAAGAAGCCATGTGACAGAGTTCAGGTGAAGGGTTTATCTTATTTGGGGAAAAGAATGATAAAAAGGGGAAAGGGGAAGGGGAGAGACCAGCCTCTGGAGACGGGAACAGCAGGAGAGTGGGGGAAAAGAAGCAAAGAGGAGGGATGGAGGGAGGAAGAGAAAGAGAGAGAGAGAGATGGGAGGTGGGCAGGGCAATTTCAAAAAGGGAACATAGTGAATATACACAGGAGGTGCTCTTAGTGGCAGCAACTGAGGACATATTCTGTCAGAACTGCAAAGGCAGGACAGTACAAATACCTGAATACTAACAACTCTATCATAAATTTTTATGTGCTTGGTAAAATAAGATGCTGTCACAATTCATAGGTAGTAAATAATAGCTCAGGAAACAGGCAATGTAGCGGGCTTTTTCAATCTCTCTGGAGAGAACAACCGTTCCATTCTGTATGCTGTTAGAGAGCCGTGAGCACACTTTCACCATCTCCATCATATACTTGACCTCACATTTGTGAATTCACTTCCCTAATATTCAGGTGCTGCGTCCACTACATCTCTTTCTCTGATATTCAGAGGGTGTTAACATCGGACCTGCATGCATTCCTTTCTTAGGCTGAAATGGACATCCATCGATGAAGTATTTTTAAGTACTTACAACATATTTTAAAACTGAATTCCTACATCTCCCTCTGGCTCCTTCCATATATATTTTCCACTCCCAACATCAGGTATTCTAATTTTTTTCATAACCCACTGAGTTCAGTTTGTGCTGTCCTTATACAGATAGGATGGGGCCATCCACTGGACCCTGATCTGCCAATGAGGGAACACACCCCTAAATAAATCTGGATGTCCTTCCTAACAGCCTTCTGTAGTTTCTCAGCTAGGGATGAGGACTTATGAGCCCCGTTTCCATGCTGTACTGTCTACTGTCTTGATCTTGTCCTGCAGATCTTGTGTAGGAAACCACAGCTCTGTGAGTTCATGATACATAGATTGTGTCATATCCATTTCACCAAAGTCATCCCTGCCTTCTGGCTCTTTTGTATTCATATTCAATACATTCTCATGTATGAGCATTTTAGTTACATATTTTATGAAATGTGTGTTTCTAGTAGACATTTAAAATATCAACAAACTTCAAATGCCAGGCAGTATCTGAATATTTGAATCCAGTTGAATATAATCTATAGAATGCTTTCTGTTGCCTCTTGGAGACCCCAAGACTGGAAGCTTTACTTTGCAAGAGTCACCTTTATATTAATAATGTAAACATACAGTAACCAACAGGGGACTTTATGAAAAGACCTTTGTCTACATGGCTGGGGGGAATGGAGTAGGTCATGCTTCACCCAGAAGGCTACTAGCTATTGTAGAAACTCACTATTCCTTCATGGAGTAGATGGCAGCCCCCCCCCCCCGCCCATGTTATCCCTTTTTCAGTTAATGGTTTCTGGGAGCTTTGTGGGAGATATGGACAATGGAGGGTTGAGAGGGGATTGGATCAATATCGAGTAGTTGATACTGCCTTTTGTGTGAAAACAAACATAGCTATCTAAAGAACTAGAAGGCAAAATTGACATATGACAAAGACATTCTAATCCCAGCACTTGGGAGAAATAAGAGTTCAAGGATAACATGGGGGCACAGTCAGTTTGAGGTCAGTCTGGGCTTCTTAAAACCCTGCTTTAAAAAAAGCATGAGGCAAGACAGAAATTTTAGATGTATAGTAGACAAGGCAACTTCAGAGAGCTGGGACACCAGGATGTGTTTTTCTGCTCTGTCCTTAGGAGAGTTCTGGGATATGCTTGAGAATATATACTAACTAAATCTGGCCAAAGCATTCAGAAACTTCAGATGCCTTTCAGTTGCTGTTTCTTAGTGTAGAGGCAAAATGCTGCGGTATTTGACGTGCACCATTAAAAAAATTCAGGAATATTAAGAAAGCATCTATGTCTTAAATCATACATAGTTATATCATTAGATTATCTTTGTATGCCTCTGTTTTTCTTTGAGGCGAGTCTGCCAAGATTAGGAAATACTTTGGCTTTTCCACTTTCCTAATCATGAAGCTTTATGTGTTAAGAGATGTGTGGTGGAGAAGATACCATTGATGCCCTTCCCCTATAATGAGATTGATGTCTACCTTGGTTACCATTTCTAGAGTTTTCATCCAGAGTTTCATTTCAGTTTGAAGCTGAAACAGGCACCCACAGCTAGGTACTGAACCATACTCCTGGGATCCAGTTGTGGAGAGGGAGGAGGAATGAGCAAAGGAGCCAAGAAGGTGCTGCAGAAACCTACAAAACCAGTTGACCTGACCTAGTAAGAGCATGGAGACCCTAGTTATGAAGCTGGGGAAACAGCATTGGACTGAACCAAGCCCTCTGAATGTGGGTACCAGCTAGGAGGCCAAGACAGTCTATGGGACCTCTTACAGTGGAGCCAGTCTTTATCCCTAGAGCACAAATGGACTTTGAGAGCCCATTCCCTATGGAGGGATACTATTGCAGCCCAGATACAGCAAGGAGGGCCTAGGCCCTCCCCCAAGTGATATGACAGACTTTGAATGTCCCTGGTGGAGGGCCTCACTATCCCTGAAGAGGAGTTGGGGGATGGGTTGGGTGGGTTGGTGGGGAACATGGGAGGATGGGAGGATGAGGGAATAGGGGAGATGGATATGTAAATATGAATAGTAAATTAAAGAATTTAAATTAAAAAAATATATGTAAAAAAGAAAAAAAACTCAAAAAAAAACCTCAAAAAAAAAAAGGGAGAGAGAGATGTGTGTCACCCTGTTATGGTGAGGTTTTAGGGTATTTGAGATGTTTATGAGTTATTCTGGAACTTTCTGCAGTGACTGTAGATGAGGACAATTGATCTAGTAATCTGGTGCCATTTTAAATGTAAACTCTTCCCCACTGTTCCATCTTTAAGAAGAGAAAATTACATTTTTGATCTAGGTAACAACAAGTCTTTACACCAAGCCACTTGTTTTCTGCCCGATGCATTAGGACCCCAAATAATACACAGAGACTTATATTAGGTACAATGCTGCTGGCCAATTGACTAGGATTTCTTATATGCTAGCTTAGTCTTAATTATCAACCATAATCACAAGACTTATCTTATGGAGGACTCCGGCAGTAAGCGCCCTCTTTTGTCAGCAGATCACATGGTGGCTCCAGAGCAGAGAGTAGGCGAAGAGCAAGAGCAAGAGCAAAGAGAACGACTTCCTATTTGTCCTTACTTGTATTTGAGTCTGCCTGCTATGTCACTTTCTGCCGGTATCACAAGACTTTCTCTTACTACATTTCCCAGAATCCTCCTTGACTCCTAGTCCTGCCTAACTTGCTTCTTCATTGACCAACAGTACTTTATTCAACAATCAATAAGATAAACATACACAGAAGGACATTCCCCATCATCCTAGTTTCCAAACTTGTTCTCTGTGGTGAGATCACCACTGGCTATGAATTTTGCTCAGAGAAGCCCCTGCCAGAAAACCACTTTAATTAGCATTTAATTGGTGCTAGGAATTTGTGCCATAGTGACTCTACCTGCCTGAAATGTTAAGTTCTATTTCTAGATGTCTATGAGAATACTTTGGGCGTTTGTAAGTGTCTTTGGGGGAGGACACGGGTGGCCATGGAAAGTGTGGCAGTCCCAATCAGCATCTTGTGTATATCCCAGTTGGCTTACATAGTTTTGCCCCTGTGAGATATCTTTTATGGAACCAGTATGTTCATGGAATATCATGTTGTTTATTTTCTGTAGTTTTTTTATATTACTTTGTGATCTTACACGGTTATCAATGACTAGGGAAAAAATTGACTATTGTAAGAACACTATTACATTTGGTGCTTAATGTCTTAAAAGTAGTTTCATATACCTTTGCTCACAATGCATAGGCTCTGAAAAATCAAATTAAACACCTCTGTGTGCATATTTGTTTTTCTTATGATGTTGGGGATGGATGCCCTTGGGAGAAATATTTTCCTAGACACAAAAATGAAAGCTGAAAAAAAGCCAGTTTGCAAGGTAAGAGAAAGGTAGCCAATGTATCACAACAAAGCATTAATAGGAAATCATTTAAAATATTATTGTAGCCTCTTGCTTATAGCCACAAAATGAAATCATAGTGATAAAGGTGTAACTGTTTGTTCAATGAAAGAAAAACTGATAGCACACATCATGTGACCTATCTATCTATCTATCTATCTATCTATCTATCTATCTATCTATCTATCTATCTATCTATCTATCTATCTAAGCTTAGTGCTGACCCCATAATAAAATGTTTATGAGAAAGAAACCAGTTGAGAGAACACTAATGCTGACATTTAAAGTGTTTTGAAACAGAGGGCATCTATGCTAAGAAAAATCTTATCTTGTTTGCAGACTGCATCTTGGCAAAGATCAGGAGAGAGATTCCTTTCTCTGTTTCTTTGTGACTCATTCTCCTGCCCATCAGCTCTTCATCTTGGTGACCTGAATTTTGATGAGGTTTAATATCATTACCTTATATAAGGAAAAACACAAGAAGTGAGTTATAAAATCAGTAATGTATACTTTGCACTGAAGATAGACATATGATTAATTCATGTATAGACTTATGTATAAATACTGAAACAATACTGAATTAAAATGCATTTATTTACAAATTATAGTTAGCCTATAGGTAATAGACACACAAACCTCATATTTAAATTTTTGTTAGTATAGTGATTTAGTGCAGGTGCCAAAATGTCATGCAGAACCTAGGAAGAAATCCTTAATGTTATTTTCCTATAATATAGATTGTAAAACTTGGAGCATAAAACAGAAGGAAGGCTCCGTATCAGGTAATAAAACTAAGCATTGACAACACAAGTAAGTGGGTTATTTACCCCAAGCTAATTCCCACAGTCAGTTTCCTTCAGTTTTTTGTATTTGAGTCAAAATTTCCCAGTGAATTTAATTTTAATCAATTAAATATCAAGTCTTTTAACCCTAACTCTAGAAAACACTATCTTCTATACACTTCAGGCTTACTTTCTGCAATCTCCAGGCACTTAACTTAGTCACTTTCCCACCAAAAGGTCCTTTTCGGGTTGTATACCTTCCCGAGTCAAACTAAAGAAGTATGATAAGTATCTCTTGCCTCCCCAGTCCGATAAGGCAGATGTGGTTTATAGAGATTTAAAAGACAATTTAAAAATTCTAGTTTCATTTGAACTGTGTGCACTGTCTGATTTTTACCCAGCCACTTGCAGTGCGTGTCCTATTTCTAAAGGGGAAGATGAATGTCATTATTAACAATGCTTGGCTCTTATTTAAGCTCTTTTCTCCTGCAGCATTTAATGTAAAAATGCTCTAGCCTGGGCAATGACTTAGAGAGTATTCTCCATTCTTTTCTACTTTCAGGAATATTCTCCACAACACCATTGGACTTGTGTGGGGAGCCTCTTTTCTCACTCAGTGCTGGCCATGGTCCTCAGATGCTGTATCATCTTAATTGTACTCATTTGGTAATGCTCACTCAGTTGTTCAGGGAGAGAACTGAGTTCAGCCATTGTTGTTTGCCCGTTAGTACTGACTCATTCAAGAATAGGGGAACAGGACAACTAGGAACAAACAGAAGTGTGGTGTGAATCCTGAGTTGTGTCCCTTCTACTCTGGTTAACAGTTTGGAAGTTGCTCAAAAATCAAAAACAGAACTACAGCACGATCCAGCTGGCTATAAACTGAATAATAATCACCAATGAAATTAAAGTCATATTACCTGCATATCTGTTTACCAAGCTCCATTCGTAATAGCCAGATTGTGGAATTAGCTTAGTTCTCCATCAACAGATGAGTATATCCAGCAAGCGTGGTTTATACACACACATGGAAAAGGGTAAGTTGTAAGCATAAATATAAGTAGCCCTTGTTTTTACTTATATGTGGAATCTTAAAAATCCCAAAGTAGCCGGGCGTTGGTGGCGCACGCCTTTAATCCCAGCACTCCTGAGGCAGAGGCAGGCGGATCTCTGTGAGTTCTAGGCCAGCCTGGTCTCCAGAGTGAGTGCCAGGATAGGCTCCAAAGCTACACAGAGAAACCCTGTCTCGGAAAAAAAAAATCCCAAAGTAGAAGTTCAATCATAAGGGAGAGGTAGGAGTTCAGAGTGAGGAAGAAGAGAGTAGAGAGCAAGAGTAGGAATGGAGAGGCAATATATGATCAAGTGATGATATATATATATATATATGCAGAGAATAGTCAATATAACTTTATATAATTTATATATGATAGCAATTATAACTGGTATGGTTATAAGAAGATCATTAGTTTATTGATTCAGAATAGTCTCTGGCAGGTATGCATCCATATCACCCACCCACTGGCTAGGTTTACTTGGGAAGGTCTTTTTTCCTGTTTTTTTTTTTTTTTTTCATTAAAAAACCCATTTTTAAAACTTTACTTTTCTGAACATTTTCTATTTTTCTTTTATTGAAAATAGTTTTTTTTTCTTTACAATGTATTCTAATAATGTTTTCCCCTTCTCCAAATCCTCCTGGACATCTCTCATCACCAAATGAGGCCTCAGGTGCAAGGAATGTATTACATCTAATCCCTTTGTTGGGAAAGTGGCCCTGCAGGGACTCCTGAACAACCCAGGCATTGACAAAGCTATTGGGGAGATCTTTTTAATTGTTCTAAGCCCTTGACTGCAAAATGTCAATGATGCTGTCTTTTGACTTATGTAAAATTTGTTGTTGATGCTAAATTTAGAGGGACGTGGCTACAGAGACAATATGAGAGGCTAGTAATGTGGGGAAATCTAGGGTGACATTTAGCACAGAAAAACAATGACTGATAAGATGTGAATGATTTTGTTCCAGAGTCAATCTGCATGAACCGAAGCCTACTCTGAATGTCTTAAGTTAGAATGTAACAATCATAATCAAAGAAAGAGAGGCCATCCATGTGACGGGTATGGGAGGGCTTGGGTGAGTGGAGAAAAGGAAGGAGGGAGGAGATGTAATTATATTTTAATTCAAAATGTATTAAATAAAAAGGAAAGAAAACAGGCTCTTTCAAGCATCCTGTGGGGTAAGGTGGTTTGCTTGCTTTAAAGCTATGATTTCTGCTGACCGGAAGGGCAGTTTATTATTTTGTTGTTTCGGTTACGTCATAGAAAAGTTATTTATGGCTCTCCTTTCTGAAGTTGAACTCAGGTAGGAAAATGCTTCGTTTCATTTTTGATTGTACCTCAGAAGCCTTCTTTTACAGGGACAATGGTTCTACAGTGTAAGGTTAACAGCCTTGTCCTCTGTCTTTAACAATGCTATAAGATTATAAAGCATCTATTAATGTTTTTTTAAAAAACTTATCTTCATATGCAGGAATTAATAAAGATTTTGACATTAAGGATACTTTAAAATGATGCTCAAACAACTTTTAGCGGGAGCCAGGATAGCAGACTGGTTGGTAGAGCCTGGATAACCTGTCTTGTAAAATTTATCTTTTTTTTAATTTAATGATTTATTATCCCTACTTTATTGTCACAAAGAAATGAGCAAGTAGAAATTAAACCGGGAAAATTGAAAGCTTGTCAGGAACATTTATATGGATCCCAGATAAAGAGATCAACCCACACGGAATCATTAGTTATGTACCTGAGCATGGTGGCTGTGGTGCTCTGGCTGCAGTATCTTAGTGACTCCATGCAGAAGTGTCATTCCTGTGCCCTGGCTTCATGAGATTTGACACCAAGAGTTTTGAACTGAAAATACTATGACATATGCCTAGCAAAAGATTTCTTTTAAAACTTGTTAATTCAAATTTAGGAATTGGGGCCATTTATCATGAAGCTTGAAGGATAAAATATCAAAACATAGACTTTTATATAAAGAAAATCAATAAAAAGCCAGAATGAACAGCTGCTGATTTTATGTGTTGTGGTAATTTAGGATATTAATTACTTCTTCCCTAAAGAATAATTAATGACGTATTCACATATATACATTTACATATAAAGGATTAAAATCACATTATATTTTACAACTACTGTCATTAACAATATCACTATTACCCAAAGAACCATTAAGTTCAGTTTCAGCTTGAACCCATTGAGATCAACACTGACTTCCCAGAGTCTATTGAAGTATGTTTTCTTAATCTTAGCCATTGTAACTGGAGTAACATCAAATCTCAAAGTAATTAAATTTGTGTTTCCCTGGGGATGATCATGATGAACATTTTAAGAATATTTTATAGCCATTTGTAGTTCTTCTGAGAGCTTTATTCAGCTCCATAGCCCACTTTTAAACTGGGTAGTTTGTTTGGTGTTTGATTGAGTGAAATGTACATCCTACATCAGATGTCAACTTGGCAAGGATTTGTCTCCATTCTGTAGGCTGCCTCTTCAATTGATTAGCCATTTCCTTTGCAGTTCAGAACATTTTTAATTGTTTTCTGCTAGTGTTATTCCCTTGATAACTGGAGCCTTATTCAGAAAGTCCTTCCCTGAGCCTGTATCCTGAAATGCACTCCCTGCTCTCTGTTGTAGAAGATTCCAAGTTTCGGGTCTAACATTGGGGTACTTGATCTATTTGGAATTGGGGAGGATCTTTGAGGAGTTAATGGAGGAACTGGGGGGAAATATGACCAAAATACATTGTATGAGATTCTTAAAAACTTAATAAAAATACTAGCACAACAAACACAGCAGCAGAAAACATAAAAACATTAACATTTGCTCCTATTATGTGTGAAGGGCAAATTTGTAAGGCTATCTTTTAAGGTGCCAGGGTACAGAGGTGAGTTATTCTTCATGGTGAATGCTGTTCTCCAGGGAGGAACTGCCCAGCCTCCATCTCACTGAAGTGACACAAACAAACAAGGCGATTTCATTCCTTGGTCCAGGAGACACTTGTTTTTTAGGGTGGCCTGCAGTTCTGAGGAGCCTTGCCTGGGATGGTCAGTTAGTTTCTCATCTAGGTGTGGGTGTGTAGGTTAGGTTCATCCTCTCCAGGTCCATTGCCAATGTGATTAGCACCACTACTAGTTTTACTTCTCATGCTACTCTTGTTAACCACTGCTGTGGCACTGATAGAAAGAACAAACAAAATAGAGTGATGGTGACTCTTGGCTAGGGTTTCCTGGGAATCAGCTAGTAATCCGCTATTGAACCATGCACCGGAAGCTGACAACCCAGATAAAAATGTTATGTCAATAACAATCTAATAATTTGAAATTTTTATTCATTTTATTTGTAAAAACCAATACCAACAAATCCTCAAAAATGTCTGGATTACAGGTGATTGCGGACCTCCCAACTTGGGTGCTGGGAGCCAATCTCTCATTTTCTGGAAAAAGCAGCCTATCTCTCCAGCCCATCCAAAAGGCTTTGAAGTAACTCAATAAAAAAGATATATTGCTGTATTGACATATAGGTAAAAGGATACGATGACAGTTTAATGTAAAAATTTACTCTGAGTTTCCTGGTGGCCAAAAGATGGTTTGTAGTTATTTCTCTTTTTTGTTTGTTTTTTTCTTTCTTTCCCTGTGAACCATCTGCTTCAACACCCTTTCAGAAGTTTATTTAAAGCCAGGTGCTGTTGGATGGGCACCTGGGGCACAGAGATGAAACATATTTTCTTTGCTCTGAAAGTGTTTACTGTTTCTTGGGACAACAGTTGGGCAAACCGATATTATACTCCAGCGTGCCCATTTCCAGAACAGGTGTGAGCCAGGGGCTGCAGAGCAGAGTAGGTGAACGTGTGATCTGCCTTACACTTAGGAGTGTGATCATTCCAGCGAAACTACACTTTCCATGCATGTACACTGTCGTTAAGAAAATGTAAAACAAATTTTGGTGGACTAAGGAGATGGCCCAGTGGGTAAAGCACTTGCCATCCAGACACAAAGAGGTGGGTTTGGATCCCTAACACCCGTGTAAACCTTGGCGAGTGTGTGCAATCCCGGCTCTCTAATGGCCATCTCCCTAGTGTCCACAGCAGTGAATGGCAAGAGAGAATGTTGCAAACAGGGTGGAAACCAAGGACTGGCTTTTAAGGTCGTCGTTGTCTGACCTCCAATATGCATGCTGTGGTATGCATCTCACCCTCAAAGATTAAGAACAAACAAACAACAAAACCAGAAAACATCTTTATGACTTTAAATGGAGTAAAGTTACTATATTTTGAGTAAGCGATTTATAAACATTACAATTAAGCTGAGGTTGGTCTGCTCGGAAAATCGATCCAGTGTTTTGAGTACTTGGCTGGCACTAAGGAACCTCTTTTCCCTCTGTCCGCATTCTTCCCTCACTGTCCTTGAGGATATTTGTCCTACTAGGGTCCAGGTGAAGTACTTTGAAGGTACCATGCTGCCTAGCTGAGTGTTATTCACAGGATAATCCCCATGGAACCCTATTGACACCTGCAGGTCCACAAGGAAAATGCACAGGCGTGGTCCTCAGCAAATGAAGACCTGTTTTTATTTTGTGTTTAATTTCCAGGAGGTATATGATTTACCCAATTTATTTAAGGGGTTCAGTGAGATAGCTGATCAGGGAAAGGTGCTTGCCCCCAAGCCTGACAACTTGAGTTTGGTTCTTGGAACCCACATAGGAGAGAACTATCTCTAGTAGTTTGTCATCCCCCCGAAGAAAACTGGCTCTCCACCACAGAAGCCTTCAGCTGCCTCGGGGTGGGCCTTTGTGAGCTGCTCCCACATCTGTGCTGGACTTTTGACTGAAAGCTGCCATCTTTGCAGTAGCTGTTTGATGAGGTCTAGACTGCTTTGGCCTGATAGATCTTTCTAAGGTATCATAGACTTGTAGGTGCTATACTTGTTTTTTTTTTTTTTTTTTGAAGGTTACAAAGATGTTGAGTGCCTTTTTTGCCATTTCCATCACTCCAGTTTGAATACTAATCTATTCATTTTTTTTTAGGGGCAGAGAGCTAAAGTGGCAAGTGAATGCAAGGTGGCTTTGCTATTAGCATTCTTCACTCATCCCTAGGCACTCCTGAGTGGGATACAGATCCACTGGGCCTTTCCACATATGAAGAATAGAATTTCTGACTCAGCCTGTCATCACTTTCATATACTTTGAACCCCATTTGCTGTTAGCATCCCAGTGAATGCCAGTGCTGACTAGAGATATGGGTGCAATCTTATCAAGTCTTTCTTCTCCCACCCTTACCCTTTCCATATGACCTAGAGTTCTTTCTTCTCCTGCTTCCACCCTTCTACTCTCAACAACTGTCATCCCTTGTAAGGTTAATGTTTTGTGTTTTCTATCTAACTCTTGTCATGATAAAAAGAAAGCCGTATATTTCTTCATGCACTGAAGGTGAAGTTGCTATAATTTTGTAGTTAAGGATGTGGGCACTTAAGTAAAAAAGCCTGGACTTGGATCTGGACTCCATTACTTTGGCTAATGTGATTTTGTAAGTTTGAATAAATCTCTAAGACTCTGTAGATAGAAAAGAAAACCAAATTTTCCTGATTGGGTTGTGGTGAGGACTAAATACTATCAATACTTCTCATAGAAGCTGGAACAGAACAGTCACTCAAAACACTAAAACATAATGCTGAGCCTTGCTCAGTTCTTCCACCTAAGACCCTTTAACCCCGTCACTGCTACGATAAAGCCGGTATGTATCTCTTTGGCCTGCCAGGTAACTGCAAGCTCCCTCAGTCTTCTCACTGCTGCTTTCCGGGTCCACCCTTACCCATCTCTTCTCACACACACACCCTGACTCTGGCTATTTCCTTCCTCATCCAAACACCAGCCGTTTCACTCTTAGAGACTTTTACCCCTCACATTGCGTGGTGTACCAGTTATTTCAGAAAGTTGCTTTCATGCTCTAGGACTCCCAAGGAAACTTCTTACATTTGTATAGCAGTTGCCACCCTATTGTGCAACCCCAGGTTTATTTTCTGTTCTCTGATGCTTGAATGAGGGATTCTGAGTTCTATTTACTTTTTGGACCCAGTTTTTGGTACTTTCAATTAACTTTTCAACATACTAATAATAAAACAGAATCCACTGATGTATCTTAGGAAATTCACAATGTCTAACACATTATAGGTATCTCGTTAATGTTTTAAAAATAAACATATGGCTATTTGAATTTCATGTATCCTTATTAAATATTCATCTTGTATAGAAACATATAAAAATTAAAAAATTAAGTTATTTAGTCCTGATTTCTAAAGGCTAATCTTCTAAGAGCACCTAAAGTGATCTCATGTAAATCAGTGAGATGGCTTTGATAAAGTTGCATAGCTTTTGGTGGAGAATAAGAAATGGTTATGAAATAATGAGATGGGCTAGTTTTGGTCTGTGAAGTATCTTCCTGAAGGCAATTTGTTTAAGCCTTTGCAGATGACACAGAAGACCAGGAAACTCCTTTTAATCCCAAAAGATGAATAGACTGGAGGAAAGCTTGTGCTGGCTGACATTGTGTGAGCCACATTTCTAGCTGTGGGCCTTCTGCAGTGACCTCCAGTGTCCTGTCTTTTGAAAAGATTGAGATGCATGCTGGCTTCTTAGGCACTCTAAGAAAATTAAAGAATTCTGAAAAAGTTTCATTAGAGGCCTCTTAGGCCAGTTCTGTTTAAATGCGCTCTTTCTATCGGAAGTGCTAGGTCACTTCCTGATAATGTGGAGGAAGGTGCCATTCCACTGATTGCTGTTGCCTGTAATGCAGGAGCTGCCGGATGCTCTTTTGTTTTCTAAATACCATTTGCAAATGAAAACAGACTTGCCTGGGACCTTGGCTGATTTCAGAACCAGATCATGAAAACTGTGAATTGGAGAATTGTATGTAAGACAGCAAGTTCACAAAGTGAAATGGAGGTGGGGCCAAAGGGTCTTCCAGGACCAAATCTAGTATCATATGAGAATCAGTTCTTATTCAAAAGAAGAAACATGAGAATGATGGGATGATTTTTTTTAAATGTGCATTGTTGTTTTGTTTGTGTGAGGGTGTCAGGTTCTTAGGAACTGTAGTTACAGACAGTTGTGAGCTGCCATGTGGGTGCTGTGAATTGAACCCCGTCCTCTGGAAGAGCAGCCAGTGCTCTTAACCACTGAGACATCTCTCCAGCCCCCTAAGGTTTAATATATATTTTTCTTTTTTTGCCAAGACATGATTTCTCTGTTTAGCCCTGGCTGTCCCAGAACTCTTTCCTCTGTAGACCAGGTTGCCCTTGAACTCACAGAGATCTACCTGTCTTTGCCTCCCAAGTGCTGGGATTAAAGGCGTGTGCCATCACCACCAGCTTTGATTTTTTTTTTTTTTATGTAAAAGAATGTCAGTTAACAAACGAGGAAAAAAGATGGAACTGGAAAAAAATCATTATTTTACAGTCCAAGTGGATGATGGCAAGGATGGTTGGTGATGTCCACTGGGATAAGTGGTTTAGAAATAAGACAGACACAGGCCTTTCACATTCAGGCTAGGTAGGAATATTAAAAACAAGACAGAGAGAGGTGGGGTAGTGGCCAGCAACGATCTTAACTAAACGATGGACCTTCGAACTAGCCAAGAGATGCAACAACTCAACACTGTGCCTTCTGATGGGATGGAATGTGAAGTTTGCAGTATGAATTTTTCCTGCCAGTTAGACTTCAGATCTCAGGCACTGCAGATACTGAAGGGACAGGTTAGTGAATCTATAGCAAATTATCAGTCAAATGAATCATATGGGATGTCTTATAAGACTGTCAGTCTGGACTCTTCATAAAATTCAATATAAAAGAAGAAATCTTAAAATACATCTACTCTGAGGTTGCCTCTTCTAGAAATGGCTGCACAAGCAAGACTTGAACAATAGAACAAAGAACTAGAGGCAACTAATGACTGCTGAAAGAGTTAGAATTAGCCTCTCCTAGGGCTGAGCCCCCTCTGCGGTTACCCAGTACTAAGTGGTCAGATCTGAAATCACATATACACAAAACAAAAATGGACTTAGCAGGTTGTATTTGTATGTGAGTGCATCTAACAATAATATAAAATAAATGAAGCTATCAATTTGAAGAGTAGTCTGGGAGGTGTCAGAGGGAGGTGACTTAGGAGGGGATTGAGGGAAGAAAGGGAAGGGGGAAGTGATATAATTATATTGTAATTAAAATGTGCTAAAACGGAAATATATTCCAAAGATCAGGTAGCCAAATGCAATTAAAACTGCCCGAGTAGATCTCAGCTTGAGTGAAACAGATTGAGGATGGAATGGTTGAAATTTGAATAGCCAATGGTTACTCATTGTTAATTCTTTTAAAAACCAAGTTTGCAAGTAAGATGAAAGCTGGGCTTTTGATGTGTGCTAATGTTATTGGTATGTAGGGAAGCATTCTGCCTTCTCAGAGATGCATGGTGAATGATTTAGCAATGAAGAAAACTGTCCGAACCCTCCTTTCCAACAGAAAAGAAAAACAACAACAACAAAAACCCACCAAGTATAATAAAGTGCGCATGCACAAAAGCATTCCTAACATTGTTGTGATTGTCACAGACTGGAGTACGTGGTATATTATTCTTTCAATCTTTGTGTTAGATTTCTTAAATAAACTGGCAACAATGAATAGAATCAAAGCATAGCAAACATTATAGGGGGAGGCAGTCTGGTGGGCTCAGCTGTGTTTGGGGCCTCCCTAACGATGTGCCAGCCCACCTCATCTGTCCCTCAACTCTGTTTCTGTTTGTGCCCACAGCAGAACACCCAGGCGTGTAGAGTGCATGGCTAGCTTAGTGCGCTCAGTCACTGTGAAAGTCTCCTGGGAGTATTACTAGAGAAGCTTAAAGCAGAGAGAGCTGTTTAGCATTTCCAGTGTGGATGATGTTGCGGGCATTGGAAAATGGTTGGCTAGAAACAGCTATCGAACAGGATAATCAGGCTTTGAGGCTTTGCCTGGAAAAGCAACAGCACCCAAGTGACATTGTTCAAATCCAGCAAACACTTGTTGAGCTTAATAGAATTGAACTTGTGAAAGTGAAGTAAGGTTAACACTGGCTCCAGTAAAGGCAAGGCCTGTTTTTCAGGCTGCGTGACTGGTTTTCGACTGTTTCAACTTTGATTGATGCTTCTTGCTTTTCTGACTTCGTGATCAAAGCACTTTAGTAGAAACCCGCTGCAGTTTTTCCTACACATGGGGAAAATGTGGGTTCGGTGCAATGTCTTCAGAGGGTGGCTTTTGCAACCATGGTGAGCTATGAGTCTCTTGTCACTTAATTATGTAAAAAAAGAAAATACTGCAAGAGAGCAGTTGCATAATTCCCCAGAGAGTAATTATTGCCAGCCTTGGCAGAATGCAAGGCTTTTAATCTGTAAATAAGCTATTCTGTGTGGAGGGGCAACATGCAGAGTGGTGCTGTGTTGGAAAGGTCTCATGAATCTTTAAAAGGACAGCAGTGGCTGCAAGTGCTGATTGGTTGCTGTTGGCATTTCAGGGGGTTGATGATGCATCCCTTGTGGTTTTAACCCCTCCTGAAATATTTAAGCCTCTGAGAATGATTCCTGTAAAGGGTAAAAGGTGTCTAAGTTAAGTTCATGACAAATCTGAATGCAGAGAAAACAAGATGAGTTTTCTCCAAATTTATAAATACACGAAACCCAAACGAGATACAATATTGCCAGTCAGTGCTTTGGAAACAAATAAATACAAAGATACAATAATTATCTAATATGCTACTGGCTTATGGAGGTTAAATTTTTTTCTGTTCCTTGGTTTTGAGATGGTTTCATGTAGCCTAGGCTAACTCTGAGCTCACTGTATAGCTGAGGATGACCCTGAATGCCTAATATTTCCTCTGTTGCCCTTGTGAGTTTAGATTACAGGCATGTCCCACAACAGACATCAGAAGATCAAGTTTATGAAATGATTTTGGTATTATTGACATATTGTAAGCGGCATTTATTTAAAGTTTTTGCATAAGTACATAAAAATGTAGGATGTTTGTTAAGGTTGCTCATGTTTCCAAAAGAATTAATTTACTAAGCTGAGAGTAGTCGTTGCTTATGTCTAGACCATCAATGTTGACTTGATAAACGGAGGCAGAAGGATTACTTTGAGTTCAAGGCCATTCTGGGCTATATTGTGAGTCCCAAGTTAACTTGAGTGACAATTTAAGAATTTGTCACAAACAAACAAACAAACAAACCCAGAATGAATTTGCTTCTGTGATAGGTGTTTAGGTGCATATGTGTCCTTTAGATATTAAAAGTGAACATCTGGTTCTTAAGTTTTCCATAGCATCTTCTTGTTCATCCAAGGTCAACTCAGATCTAAGGTCAACCTCTGCATCCCAACATAGGAGCCCCTCTCCTTTGTCTTCTCGAGGACTTGGTTGTATAATGATGCCTCTTTGTGGATAGCTTTCTGCTCCCTGACATGTTTCTGTTTCCCTTTGCAGTGCCACTCAACAGCCTCTACCCTACCTTCACTTTCACTCTTCCCTCTGGAGCAGGATCTGCTCCAAACAACCTTTGACCCAGTCCCTGTCCCCATATAAAGCCCCTACTGTCAAGAAGTCTATAACCCTCACTGCCAAGTTCCCTAGGCAGTGCTGATCTCCATCTTACTGGTCACCTGGAAGATCTGATGTAGTTTGTCTCCTCATCTACTTTACATGGCTTTGGGAATGCCTATTCTCCTGAATTGTCTCCTTCAGCACTGGCCACTCTTTCTCATACTCCTTCGTGGGCTTCTCTTCCTGATCGCCTAAGACTTGGTGGTCCAAGTCTGCCTCAGTCAATGTCATGGTTAATGCTTTCTCTACTCTAAAGCAGTGGTTCTCAACATGTGGGTTGAGACCCCCTCCCCCAGTGGTTACATATCAGATATTCACATTACGATTCACAAAAGTAGCAAAATTATAGTATGGAGTAGCAAGGGAATAATTTTATAGCTGTATAAAAGGGTTGCACCACCTGAACTGTATTAAAGGGTTGCAGCATTAGGAAGGTTGAGAACCACTGCTGAAGTTTCCAAGCCTTACATCTGAAGTCCAGACACCTGGGCTGTAGATTTACATACCCAATCTTTGCCTGGCAATCAGCGACACCTCAGATGCAACACAGTAGGCAGGTATCCATGTTTGTCCAGCCATCTCTCCCTTGGACTTGGTGCAGTAGCCTCCTGTTTCCCTGACTTGTGCCTATGCCAGTGTCCTTCAGTCTGTCTTCAACACCCCGTTCCCCAAAGACCCTTAAAAGCCTTTACATTGTGTCTCACCTTTGGCCCAAGCATCTGGGATTTCCCGTATCAGAATAAAGGCTACTCAACAGGCCCTCCCTTGTCACAATACCTTTATTTTTCTCCCCAGCACACTCTTTCTGCTCTACTGTCTCTTCCAGACACTCCTACCTTAGACCTTCTCACATCTCTGTCCCCCTCAGTGAGACTGTTTAACCCATCCTAGTTAAGCTTGACCTGCCCCAGCCTTCCTGCTCTCCAGATCCCTTCTCTAGGCACTATGTAAAAACATAAGTAAAACAATTTAACTTAAGGGATTGTTCCCATGTTTGTGTTTAGGTGTCATCTCATATGGCAGTTTTAAGTTCCAAGAGGGTACAAACCATGTTTGTCTGGTCACAGCCAGTTCAAAGTACTGCTGGCTGATCAAAAGCGATAAGGTGGCTTAGGAAGCTAGGTAATGCATATTGTCTTTGGTGTGTAGAATCCAGATTTGAAAAAGACATGAGAGCAGAATGGGGTGGGCATTTGGAAAGAGGAAGGGAACCAGAAGCTGGTGGGGGGACAAATGATGAACATGCACTATACCACATGTAGAGCATTATTTTCATGGATGCATGAAAAGATAGAAGAAGAAAAAAAGTGAACATTGGTCCTTCCTTGATCCTTTTATAATAGCATGTGTATGACAGAAGACAGGTCACACTCAGAAGAATTCACTATATACTGTTGTTTTCTCTCCCTCAGTTTCTCTGCCTGAAGAATATCCGGACATTTCTGTCAGCCTGCTGTGAGACATTTGGAATGAGGAAAAGCGAACTTTTTGAGGCATTTGACTTGTTTGATGTTCGTGACTTTGGAAAGGTACTGATTGCTTTTTAATTTATTTTTTAAATATAGTTCTTGGAATTGAACCAGAGTCTTCTATATGGTAGGCAAGGGCTTCACCATTGAGCTACAGCTCTAGCCCTTGCCTAGCATTTAATTTTTTACTGGAGATTATTTAACTCAATCAACATGTCTTAAGAGGTCTGTGCATCTGCACTGTATAGTTAAATGTCACATGTTGGTGGTTTAGCAAATAAGAATAAGCCACATTCCAAAGAAAAAAATCAAATGGCAGCAACAACATTGGAAGTGATTTAAGGCAGGGGCACCCTTTATCCACAGGTGGTCTTTCCTGCTCTTGCCTCCTCCAATGGTGGATTGCCGTCACTCATGTCCCAGGACCAATATGCTTTTCCTCCAGCCTTCTCTCTATCTGCAAATCATCTCACTTTTGGAAGCCAAGAATGTGCCCTGTTCTCAATGTAAAAACTTTGGGCAATATTTGAAAAGGTAAAGAAATATGGGTATGGGGTGTTGCTAGGACAAGCCCAGGGCTTTATATATACTAAGGATGTACTTTCCCTGAGCCTAGCATTACTGGGAGATTGTTGAATTGCATTTCAGAGATATTTTCACGTGGAAATGGTTTTAATATTTATGTTATTAGTTTAGTGAACACTAAATCCATAATGAAAGAAATCATATATTTTTGGTCAGGTGAGATTAATTCAATGGGTACTGGTGCTTGCTACCAAGCTTGATGACCTGTGTGGTACCCAGGACACATGAGGGAGAGAAGTGACTCTTGCCAGCTGTCTTCTGATTTCCACATGGATAGGATAGAGTTTGGCATCCTCCCATAAGTAAATTAAAAATTAAAATCATATTTTCAAAAATTGTAGTCTTTTATGAAGTGATATGAATGTAAACCCCTTTCATGTGAATAGCCCGAGTCAGTTAACTACATTGCATTATGAAAGTAGGCAAGTATGAAGAGCAAGAAAGTAGGCTGAGTCTGGGGTACAGGTCTGTGTTTCAAAGCCTGTCTGACATATGCAAGGCTTTGGTGTTGATTCTTAGCTGCAAGTTGTGGGTGTGTGTGTGGGGGGAATCTAAGTTTTTCTTTGTTTTAAGAATTTTTTTTTACTTCATTTGTATGAGTGCTTTACCTGCATTTATGTCTGTGCACCACAAATTTGTCTGGTGCCCTCAGAGCCCTGGAATTTGAGTTATAGATGGCTGTGGGCCACCATGTGAGTACTAGAAATCCAACCTGATCTTCTGCAAGAACAACAAGTGCTCTTAATCTCTGAGCCATCTCTCCAGTCCCCATCCTTATTCTTTAATTTGGGTACTAGTATCTTCTCAAACATCTGTCTGAGACTGGCATTTTAATTTTTTTATGAGGTTATCATCAACTTTATTCCCAAACCGCATAAAGACCTACATCACACAAAGGCCTAACAAAGAAAGGGAATTACAGATCAATTTCTCTTATAAACAGTGATGCAAAAATACTTAATACACTCAAAAAACAAATCCAATGACACATCAATAAGATCACCCACCGTGATTGGTAAGGCATCACTCCAGAGATATAGACATGGTTCACCATACATAGATTGGTAAATGTAATCTACCATATAAACAAAATCTGAAAGTTAAAAAAAAACACATTAAAAAAAAAACTTTGAGACTGGCATTTTAATTAACTTCTAAGATGTAATATTTGGTCGTGTAACAAAAGCCAAACACTGGATGGGTTTTCTTGTCAAAAGCTTGTCACAGAAATATTAGAATTCTGATGCTGACATAGAGTAAAGATGGATGCTCTTTCATGTGGGGAGGTTGAAGGCCTAGCCTCTTTCTGGCTCAGACCTGGAGCGAGCCGTTGATCTTTGAACAGTTCACAGCCTTGTGGGTCATCAGGCTTTTTGGCGATGTGGAAGAAAATGGAGTCGGTAACAGCATGGGTTGCCTTTCTCTCCAAGAAGCTGTCATTTAACCGACTTGGGAAAAATGATGGAGGGTAAAATATGGTAGCATAAGGAACAGGAAGCCAGCCATGAGTAAGCAAAGGGAAGCCCGTTTATGACTGTGCTGTGCCACCACTGAAGATAGGGAAATCAAGTTGAAGTCCAAACGGTGGACACCATGCTGTGCTGCTATTCTGGAAGTTTCAAGAGATGTTCCTGTTTTCGTACTTCACCAATCATGTCCCTAACCCGTACATTCTCTTTTGAGGAAATAGAAAGTGAAAATGATTTAAGGAAATGAAAATATTCTGGCTTTTTAAAGCTTATTAAGGAGCCCCCCATTTCAGTTCACAAGACATTTTGATTAAGATTTCGATTAGACATACCTCTAAAAATGCATGAGTTTGTTTTAGTTGAGTTATATGGTCTGTCCAATTGAATAGATGATAGATTCTCTGGAGAAGAGTTGAGATTCCAAAAACTTGAATGTAAAGGAATGAACTTTTTAATTCTTGGGGACAAACAAATTCTATTTCTGGTTTCTTAAAATGTTTTGACAGTGGTTAAGACTGGAAAAGGATTAAGCCTGGGATAGTGGTTTGGACTTGAATTGGTATTTGCTACTCTACAGTCTGAGCTTCTTCTGGTATCTGTAATGGTGATGTATCTCTTCAGACTGTGTTTAACATAAACTGACAGAAAATTATAGTTGTGTTACTGCTATTAAATACTCTGAGTAGAATAGTTTGTGCCATCAGTTACTAAACACTCACAAAGCTGGCTTTTTAAAATTTTTTCATGGAGATATTAATTTTTAATTCCCACACAGACTTATGAGGGAGGCACTAATAATTTCCTCATTATGCTAATAAGGAACTCTGTACCCCAAATCCCATATCTAATATGGAATAGAGTAAGGGTTTGAACTCAGATCTGGCAGATTCTCTGCCACTATATCATGACACAAGCATAGTTCCCTGGCTGTTACAGGGCACATGTTTCTTCATGCTTTGCACATATGTGGATGTAGTTCATTTCCCAGTCCTGCTGAGTAGATACTATTCTTCCTGATTACAGATCCCATTTTGGGAGTGATAGGCCTGAGGTAGTTGGTGTAGTTCTAAATTTTTTAGTATAAAGATATCGAATAGGGTGTTAAATAAGAGATAAAATACTAATATTAGGAATATGGGTGTAAATGGGACTTGGACAAGGCTGGGGATGTAGCTCAGTGGTAGAGTGCTTGGACAACATTCATGATTGCTATAGCATGCTTCTTTCCCAGTATAAACAGCCATTATCTTCATCAAAGCAGCTGTGACTACTTGAAAGCAACACCTAAGATTGGGCTTGTTGATTGTTGATATTAACTAATAGAAGGGGGAGTTAGGACGAGGAGAGTCATCAGACACTCACTTACCTGATATTAGGACCTTCATGCCTGCACCTCTCAGCCAGTTGTATGTAATTCAGTCCTAATTACATGGGACTTTGTGCGTTCACGGGGGGACTTGTCATCCATGGTGGGGTAAGACTTTCCATTCTTTGGTGTCATTCAAGCTCTTTTAAGTAACCCCTCACCTGTACTCTAGTGTTAAATGCCTTAAGCTCACTGTTCTCCTAAGTTAGAGTTTTGTGAAAGCACATCTGGTTTGTCCTTGGAGTCTTGTAAGGAGGGGTAGCAGCAAGTGTGTATTTAGGGTTCCCCAAGAAGAGAGTTACTGCAATGCTTGGCATGGTCAATAGGCTCACAATGGAACCAAAGTTGAGTTTGGGAAGAGCAATGTCCTCCTCCTCTGCATGGTGGCCAAGGAGCCAGGCAACTGAAGCTAACTTGTCTGATGGTGGAATGTCTTGACATGACTGTCCTTCTCTGTGGGATGAAATGGCATGCCCCCTTACCTTCATAGCCCCTGCTGCAGGTGGTAAGGTAGGGCCACTATAGCTGAGCCTTCAGAGGTGAGGTTTCCAGAGGAGGAATCTTCCTGTCTATGGCAATGGAGGGGTGTGACTGCTTCATGAATGAGGGTGGCGAATATACTGCAGCCCCTGAAAGATGCGTGCATGGAATGCCATCCCAAGCAGGCTGTGGCATCTGTTGCATGGCTTTTCTTGTGGGAGCTAAGACATTAAGCCAAAGCCAAGCTGTCATCCCAGAGAGAATTGCACATCCTAAGGGAGAAATTAAGACAAGAAAACCACATGCTGGTGTTATCCACTGCACCAACCTCCGATTTGCCAAGTAAATTGGATAAAAGAGAAAACAAGATAGAAGTGTTTCCTTGCTGTTTCTTGTGGATGGTGGGGGCCGGGTGGGGCATAAGAGAAAGAACACAGAGTAAATCTGTGTTCAGAAATCTTCCTGGTATCCGGGAAGAATCAGATGATGAGAAAAATAGGGGATGAAGAAGTGATAGGAAACAGGTCCTCCAGTCAAGGAAGGGAAAAATCCATGATTCATTGTGCAGATGGGAACCTTAGCAATGGTTCAGTCCAGGAGACTGCTAATCTGGGAATAGTTCATGCCTGAACTGCTTGGATTGCTCTAGTATATAGAGTGTGGAAGGTTAAGCAGGAATGCCGTTTAAGCAACAATGGGGAACTTCATTTACTCTGGGGTGAGACATTCTGATGCAGTCACATTGAAATAACCTGTGCTAATCTAGATGTCAAGGCACTTCAATTCCTACTCCTAGTAAACTTGGAACTCACATTTATTTGATGGCTTTGAGGGTCTAGAGATATAATGACAATATCTTGTTGTTGTTGTTGTTTTCACTGCACTTTGAAGGTTTCAGATTCATGTGATGCCCAGGAACATTGTGAAAGTAGCCTGTAGACGTGACGGTAAAGGAAGTCACAGAGGGTTATACACCAGCCTTGGGGGTAGGAACAGCATCTGGACTCTGACATTCTGGCCTTTTACCCCCACTATTCTTCTCTGCTGTCCTTGTTTTAGGTCTCACTTGATGGTCAGGGAAGAATCACACATGAAAGAGAAGCCAAAGGCTTTTTAAATTAAAAAGCATGAGAGACTCATTGACTTTAAATCTGGCTTTGGAGTAGCTCATCTGTTAGGGCAGGAAAGATTCAGGATGCCGTGTGAGGCACAGTGTAATGGTGGCCCAAGTGAGTAAGTCTAGGGAGACAAGGGTGTCGCAGGTTCTCACGTATGTACAAATATCTTCCAGTTGTCTCCTCTTGCCCTTGTCCCTTGTGACATCATGTTGGTCCCTGGTCACTGCCTAACCTTTTCTTTAGTGTCTGTTTTGGGAACATATTTAGAATTGTAGGCCCTGCATGGATGTGTTTGCTTTTGGAAATTAAGGCTATCCTGGGAAAATGTCAATCAACCCAGATGACTGATACTTTTCTTATGGGGAAGAGCACTCATTTTGAGTTCTATAGAATAGCTTATAATTATTTTGCCTTTCAGTGGTTTCCTGATTCCTAGAATTGAGTTCTTTATTCAATTTGGAATTCACTTCAATTTGCTCTGAATTAACATCAACACAAATTCCAATGGGAACCAATTACAGTTTGTCTTGTCTATCAAAAGAAAGGGAGCCCTAGCATAAGACGACTTCTGTTACTAACTCTGGGCATGCATGTCATGCAGGAACCAGGACATAGTTTGGGAACTTGAACTCTTTCAGGGGACAGCAGAGGCCCGAGGTTAGCAGGCAACTGTGGGTTTCTTTCTTTCTTTTTTTTTTTTGTTTTTTGTTTTTTGGTTTTTTGGTTTTTCGAGACAGGGTTTCTCTGTGTAGCTTTGGAGCCTATCCTGGCACTTGCTCTGGAGACCAGGCTGGCCTCGAACTCACAGAGATCCACCTGCCTCTGCCTCTGCCTCCCAAGTGCTGGGATTAAAGGTGTGCACCACCAACGCCGGGCTGACTGTGGGTTTCTTGGGTGCTGAAGAAGAGGCAGGATCCTTGCCTCAGGCAGAGGACAGACTGCTCTGGGGAGAAGCTGCATTGTTCTTTTAGACCTCATATGCGGCTTCTCTTTGTCTTTGAGTTTATATCTTGAAAAAAAATCATTATTTCCTAACTTTTCCAAATAATGAATCCCTTTCTGGCTTTATGGTAACCACCATAAGTAAAAGCTTGTTAGTTTCTTTGCTTAAGACACAGATTTTTAAAGTGATGTTTCCCACCCCTGGAATTATCTTAGAGATCTCTTGTTCCATCTGTTCAGACCTTTCAGCAGGATCTGGACATCGGCTCATTTCATGTCATGCTGATGTGTGTTGGCTGTTACTTGTCCTTATTGCCATTTTGATTAACTCAAGCTGTTTGGAAGTGTTTCCTCCCACGTTGTCAGTCGGTACATCTGTGGTGCATGAGAATGTGGGTTGTCTTTAATGAGGTCATTTTGAGCAGGTTGTAGGACTCCTGCTGAGGCTTTCATCTGATCCAGGTGAGTGATTAATGTTTGTCCCTGATTCCCTTGACCCATAAAATTTGTATTTTTGGTTTCAGAAATTGTAGGGCACCTTGCAGTTATGGGTTGATTGGTACATTTTCTTGAATCAAAGAAAATCACACCTGGCCAGAGGTTATTGCTATATCCTGTAGAACAGTTTCAAAATGTTAAGGTTCAGAAGGGTCACATCAAGCGGAATCTAGAGTGTCAGTGTAGAGGTGTGTCAATGAAATAGGTAAGAACTTGGAAGAGAGTGAATTCTTGTTTGGTTAAGAACAGTGTTTCTAAGGCAGATCTTGGCTTGAGGTCCATGTTTCTTACTAGTCTGTGGTCTTGAGTGACTAACTTAACCTCCCTGAGCTCCAGTTTCCTGATCTGAAAATCAATGTATAATGTGAATCACAATTGATGGGGATGGCAATGGAGTCAGAGCTAGTTTGATGAGCAGATCATTTATTAGGAAAGTACTCACCCGACGGGGTCAGTCCTGTACAACCAGGTGGGTCAGGGGACAGAGAGAGCCACATGCGTTTGACCCTCATATTTAAAGTCTTGCTACCTCACTCTGACCATGCCCAAGTGTGCATGGTTAGTGTCA
Organism: Cricetulus griseus; assembly: GCF_003668045.3. Taxonomy (NCBI): domain Eukaryota; kingdom Metazoa; phylum Chordata; class Mammalia; order Rodentia; family Cricetidae; genus Cricetulus; species Cricetulus griseus. Next base: position 47,728,551 of record NW_023276806.1, on the reverse strand, counting down.
CTTGTGCCAGCCCCCAAGTGGGCGTGGACAGCTTCACCTGGGCCATCCCTCAAGTGGGCATGACTAGCATTTCCCCCTACAAATGTATACTTAGTAAGATAATATATGTGAAGTGAGAGTGCGTCAGTGTAAGGTTAGGACTCAGAAAATTAGCTATTACTATACTCATTGCTATGATTAACACTAATGTTATATTTGATTTTACTTACCGGGGATAGGACCTAGGGTGTTATACATACTAGACAAGAATATTATCTCACTGTAGTATTATACTGTTACGATAAATCTTTCCACCAAAAGCCACCGAGCCCCACCATCATGTGTGCACTTTACACCAACCACCCGCCCAAGTTAGGGCCCAAATTAATACTTAGAAACTTGCATTAGGTTCAAATGCTGCTTGGCAAATGACTAGTATTTCTCATCTGTTAGCTCAGTCTTAATTATCATAAATCTATATATTTTATAAAACTTATTTTATAGAGGATGCCTTTCGCTGGCGCCCTTTCTTGCCAGTGGCTCACATCCCACTGCTGGAGGAGGCAAAGGGGAAAAGGGACATTTCCTGTTTCTCCTTGCTTAAATGTGAGTCTCCTTGCTATGTCACTTCCTGCTTGGATCACCACTTCTCTACTACATTTCCCAGAATCCTCTTTGACTCCTAGTCCTGTCTAACTTGCTGTCTCATTGGCTAAACAAGTACTTTATTCAATCGTCAATAAGATAAACATACATAGTACATTCCCCGTCATCTCCTCTTCTCTGTCTAAATAAAAAGGATAACTTATCTTTTATAATAACTGAAGAAAACTATAACTATCTGTCTTCAACTCTTATCAAAGACCACAGAAAGATAATATATAAACTCTAGAATTGACCGAGACATCTGGCTACCTGGACAGTCACCCTAAATTCCTCTGTAACGTTGGGGCATCCATCTTCAGCCCATAGGCCACAGTGTGTCTGGCACACTTCTCCATTTCAACAGGAACCCTTCAGTACTGTCTTGTTTTGTAAGTTTAGCAGTTACTTTCTTGTGGGTCCTGTATGTCCAGTTTATACAGCAACAAACAGTCCAGGCAAGAGCAGTTTCTTGCCCAAATGGCTAATCTTGCCATGTTGAAAGCAAACTCCATAATGAGTTTCTTCGATGCCCATCCTCCTTTCTGACGTAATTGGTGTGCCAGAAGCAGTTGTATCTCACTGCCAAGAAAAACCCTAAACCATTTAAATGCCATATTTCTGTAGGTCTTTGAAAGGTTTGAAGAATACCTATCCATCTCAAATATATCTCTATATATCTAGAAAACCTAACTAAGCTAATTATAAGTTCTGACTATCATAGGTGACTATATAACCTGTATTTAATTATGTATATCATTTAAAAATATCTGTATAAACACAATACCTAAACAAGAGGAAACATATACATATCACAAAATTGACCTTAAAGTTGTATCAATAAATGAAAATCTATACCAATGCAAAGTATTCATTCCTATATCCTATTCCCCTTTTTCTTTAAAAAAATTGATTATGCTCATTATCATTTATAACCAACCCCACTTAAATGAAAACAAACATTTATAAACAATATTTGGGAATATGGACGTCGTTCTTTCTAAACTGCTTCCTGCTGATTGGGGGCGATGTTTATACCATTGGAATCATGACAAAACATAGAAACCTGACCAAGTCCTTGTTTTTGTAGTCTGTAAGGCTGTATCATCTCAGCTTCAGGGGGGTCTTGCTTGATCAAACCATATTAGTCTGGAAGGAATCCACAGCTTTTCATTGTCTGTGAAAACACAAACAGAAATTTTTTTTTCAAGTAGCCTGTCCTTAGACTTAAATTTTGAAGTCAATTTTGAAGTTATATTTTGAAGTCAAAGAATGTATAAGTTGGATTAATTTAGTAGCATTTATAATCAAATGTATTTTAGCAGCAGTAAGTCTTTCCTTGGCAATCAAACAATTTAAAGACAACAATATGGCATATATTATCTAGATTCTTTGTGTATTTTCTATCTTCATGTGGCTTTTTTATTACTTTATTTTACTTTCTTTTGTTTCTTTTTTCCCCGAAACAGGGTTTCTCTGTGGAAATCTGCCTGACTCTGCTTCCTTTAGCAAATCCTACCTGCGTGTGCCATCATAACCAGCTTCTCTGTTTCCTCCTGTTATTCTTTTCTCTCATAAGCCTACATATATTTTTAAATGTAGTGTAAACCTTTAGAGGTTTTTCTTTATCTGGATCTGTCTTTATTGTAAATCTTTACCTTTTTCTGCCCACCAGTCTTTTAACTGTTAAACTACACTGCCAAAATTAAAGTAGTGGCTTTCTTAGCCACTGTCTTCGTTTTTTTCTGCTTTTTCTGAGTCGGGAAATCTCTCTTAAAGCAACCACTCAAGTCTCTGCTTGTCTCTAGCAAAACAGAGACACCCAAGAAAACGCTGCTAACAAGAAGTCGTGCTTGTCTCTGATCTTTTGCTGCTAAAATCCCTTTTCAAGCTTTTGTAAAGTTTACATGAAAGTTCATAACATTACCTCCAGCTGCCCGGGTTCTGCGGCTGTTTGACTAGTCTCCAGAAGGCAGGAAGGCAGCTTGCGGCAGTGAGAGCTCAGAAGGGGAAAAGGGACATTTCCTGTTTCTCCTTGCTTAAATATGAGTCTCCTTGCTATCTCACTTCCTGCCTGGATCACCACTTCTCTACTACATTTCCCAGAATCCTCTTTGACTCCTAGTCCTGTCTAACTTTCTGTCTCATTGGCCAAACAAGTACTTTATTCAATAATCAATGAGATGAACATACACAATACATTCCCCATCATTATACCGTATCATCAACTGCTGCCATTGCTTCCCTTTCCCCCTCCCTCCTCATTATTTTGAGGCAGGATCTCACTAACTTACCCAGGCTGGCCTTGTCCTCATCCTGTAGTCCAGGCTGGCCTTGGATTTGCTGTTTTCCTGCCTCAGTGTTCCTAGTAGCTGGATTGACATACTTGGGGTACAAGGGCTGGTTAACACTATTATTTTTAATAAGTTTGAGATTCATTGGCAAACATCTGGAGTCTAATTTTGAATCAAGTGTAAGAACTAATATGGGAGGTGTGTGAAGTTAGGAAATAAATTGTGGTCCTTCAGCAGTATTTTACATAGCCATCATTTTCCCTCTTCCGTGGTCTCATATCTCTTTTGGGAAAGCAACCTTTCCCTTTCTCCATTTAGTTAAGATGGTTTGTTCAACTGGGCTACCCCATACCTTTGCCATGCGATGAGATCTAGGATTCTCTGTGTTACCTCTTTTGCTCTGCTCCCTCTGATTTAGCAGTGTTGCATGTGGGTCTGTGAGATTGGAGGAGCCACAGGCATCTGGGTTCCACATTTCATTTCAAACAGTCTCAGTTCAGAGAGAATAGAGCCTAGGAGGAACCTATTGACATCATGAACCCAGAGCTGAATGCATATGTGTGTGGATTTTTCCATGACTGCAACCAATGTGTTCCTCATTTTTTCCTTTGAGCCAATTTCTACTAGTTTTCTCAATGGAAAGTGACAGAAATTAATGAGATTTGTTGTGTTTCACAATTCAGATGGTTTTGAGCATGTAGAAATGTTACATTTTTTGTTATCCTTTTACCTTGGAAAACATCTTTGTAAGTCTTCCCATCTATCAATTGGTGAAGGGGAAGGATGAGACAGAGTCCCAGAACCTCTCTGCTTTGTGGTACATATATGGCTAGCAGAAGTATAGTGCTGGTTTCAGTGTTTTCTTTATCATCTTAATTGACTCAAAGAATATCAAGGTTTTCAAGTTTCAATGGGTCACAGTCATCAGGAGTCTTTCCCATTTCTTTTTCTTCCTTGAAGGGGTCAAGGAAATGAACTCAAGAGCCTCTGCAGGTTGCATGTGGCTGATATCTGGACTATTTAGCATGATTTGAAAAGGACAGGTTGAAAGGTATTACATAGCCTGCTCTCTCACCTGGAGTAGAGATACTGACTTGAGTGAAATAGTTGCAGAAGTCACCAAACTCTGTAGTAGATGGTTTTCTGTGACCTCACCCAAGCCCTCTGATTCTTTGTCTGTTAATGGAATAAACCATAAATGTTTGTTGTGTTATGCAAATGTCTGGCTCACTGCCCCAAAATGACTGACTAAATAAACTTAGAACAAGTCTAGAGCTGGTAGTTTGGGTAAATATAGATCAATCAGAGTGCCGAGTTTGGAATGGGTAGGGTCAGAAAGAGGACTTTAATGGCACTTTTGCTGAAACTCAATTTGTCTTGATGAAATGATAACACACATTCATTGTTTATACCCTATATTTTCCTTGGCTCATATAAAAGAGTTTTGTTGAATGTTTTTGTGTAGAGACTTAGATACTGAATTCTGTAGTACAACTATCATCTGGTGCATTAAGCTCATCAAGTTGTATTTTCTTTCCAGAATATGAATTAAATCTGTAGCTCCATCAGAGTAGATTTAGGGGAAAGGGTGGGTAGAGCCTTTAGTACCTTTAATGCATTGGGTGTGCTGAGAAAATCAAGGGGTACTGATTTAACTTAATATTGAAAAGGGCTTTTATATGATTTATTTGGTAGAAATCTCCCTGTTATCCCTACCCCCATCCATACAGATGATTCAATGGTAATTGGCTGCTACCAATCTGTCCTTCCGTTGTGATATAAAAAGTCTGTTTAGACCATAATGCCTTGTGGTAGGTTTAGTTAGTGATGTTGCTAAGGCACAATTTGTGTGATTTTACTTTGCATTCACCCTTTCCAACCTGATGTGTACACCTCATTGTCTATGCAAAAAAGCCGAAGGACCTTTATCTGCCTTGTCTGTGATGTAATGCCTAGCTGGATTCCCAGTCCTTTGTACCTGGATGACTGAATCATCACCCCATCTCCATTTTCTCCTTCCAGTACTGGTAAGCTCACCTTTCAGAACACCTACACCAGAGTCCTGCATGTGATAGCTTAGAGTCTGTATTGTGTTGACTTCTGGAACTCTTTGCCTGGCTTTGCCAGTAATAAGAAACCCTGACTAACCAAAGGCTTCTGAGTCTTTCCTGCCTGAAGGTGCTCTAGGGGCCTCACGTTGGGTGGCTTGAAAGGGCCTTCTTATCTAGCACAGGCACACCGATCAACAACTGTATATGTGACCAGGATGAACTGATGTGGCGTGTACAAATAGAGTCTCTCTGTACAGTAACTTGTTTGGACTCTCATTCTTACTAGTAGTGTCACATTTCTCTTTTGAAGACTTACTCACTTACATTATTCAAAACTTTCAGAGGTTGTGTAGGCTGTAGGGCCCTAGTTGTTTCAAAGCCCTCAAAGGCACTGATCTGCATGGTTTCTGCTAGCCTGGTGCTGTTGCAGACTAGTGCGGTATGGTTCCTGGGATGGTACCCAATACTGACATGCTCTTGCTCCCGTCACTGTTTAGCCCCTGGGGCCCAACTATCCCCATAGCATCCATCCTGGTGAGGCCCTGCTTCTTTACTTTTGCAGCAGCTTGGTTCAGAGGCTCCTGGGTCCCATTTCTACCAGCAAGCTTGGGTCAGGTCTCCTCTCAGTATGCCTCACATTGGTACTTTCCAGCCCCAGAACAGCACTGGAGCTCTCCCATTCTTAACTCCCAGATGACTTTGGACTTTTCAGTCTTTTGAGGAATAAGTCAAGAATCAACCAGCTGCTCACAAAGGCCTCCTTTACTTTGTCTTCTTGAAGAGTAGAAGATGGTGTGTCTTTTTGTAACTAAGGAAGAGCCCCGGAGCGATTACTCCTTAACAAAGAGCATTCCTTCCCAGGCTTTTCTTCTGTTTATTTCAGCAGAGAAGGAGCACAGCTTCCAGCATTCCCCAGTGTATGTGTGCAACTGGCTGTTAATAGAGTTCCTGCATCATTAGATATATTCTCCTTGATTCTGAGATAGTCCTGACCTTTTCCAGCAATGTCTATACCTGTCTCAGTCTCCTAGGGCTATCCAATACCTGGGGAAATTTCACATTCTTACCATGTCTTGTAGAACTCTGGTACCTGGCCCGCAGAAAGGTCACTCTTTATATCAGGGGTTTCTTAAACTCTTCTATCCACAATCTCTTTATGCTAGAGAACTTTTTCCATGACCCCAGGTGTATAGGTACATAAAACAGATATACAAATAAAAAAACATTGAGTGGTGATAAGTCATAGATTTATGCCAAAATAATTCCTTGTTATTACATAGATTCTTACCATTTAGTAAGGCTGAATGCAAATTTACATACTAATTAAATGGATGTGCTTGTTTGTCTAACAGTGCAATCCAAAGATAATCTAATTGGATACTTACATGCTGAGGAATGATGAGGAAAATATTAAGCATGTGTGTTTTTCATAATTATACCATTTTCATAAGAGCAGAAAACTGTTCATCAAGTAAAAATATCACACCATCTGTTACATAAAATGAAAATTCACCATATACAATATACACTGTATGTTTATAATATACAGTTTTCTTGAAACTAAACTGATATGTGTCTGGCTGTTTCTTAGTGTTTCATGGCATAATGGTTTGTGTGTGTGTGTGTGTGTGTGTGTGTGTGTGTTCAGAATAAAGGCTGCCGTGAAGCCATGTGAAGCAACTTGGGTGAGCAATGCCAGAGATGCTTTGGATTTGCTACATGCTGAATTTCGAATTAATTTTTGGTTGCTGCCCATTTGAAACCTCTCACGATTGTCATTTTTTTCATAACCTGCACACCCATTTACATAACCTTGTACACATGGTTCAAGTAGCTTTGCTTTATACTTTGGTGTTGATTCAAGTTCATCATTTTGTGGTCTGCTTTTTAATAGTATCAGTTCTAAATAAATAAATAAATAACCACCAAGAACTCTAATCTTCATAGAGTTGAAAACTTATGGATTAGTATTTCCTAAGTAATTTCCCAAGGAGCCTCAGTGTCTTAAGAAATATTAATAGGAAGCTTGGGGAGCAACCCTTCATCCTGGGCAACCTTGTGTGTTCTGTGAGGTGTAACAATACAGGCTCTGAAAGTGTTGCTTAGTCTAGGGTTTCTCATGATTGTGCATAGTGAGCGGTTTAGGTACCCCATGGCTGTTTCACACTTACGTGTAAAAACTTACTTTTCTCTCGTTTTAAAACGTATTTGTTTTGAGGTGAACATATTAGTTTATCCCTCCAGGAAGCACAAAGTAACAAATGCTGCTCCTTTAACTGTCCTTAGTCCTGCCTTGTGAAAGCTCTCATTGAAGGGATTGTGTTAATTCTCCCTTTGCCGTCAGCTCCAAGTCATTTCCAATGAATCTTCAGAGTAATTTTCCACAGCTCCAAATCTGACAGTTTCTCTTGGGTATGGACCCATGCTACTTATAAGAAAATAAAATACTCCTTTACAATCTATGCATATTCCTTTCCAACTGTAGCCTGCTTTCTTTTTTTCTTTTATTTAAATCACCATCTTATGTGGCAGGCAGGTCTTACACTCTCTATGTAGCCAAGAATGATCTTCCTGCTTCTAATTCTTGAGTGCTGGGATTACAGGAATGTATCACCACACTGATTTTAAGTGGTGCTGGGAATTGAACTCAGGACTTTCTGCATGCTAGGTAAGTACTCTATCAACTGAGCTATACTCTCAGCCCCGGCTGATTGGTGTTTGAGGCAGGATTTTTCTGTGTCTCTACTCTTGCCCTCACCTGCTGGACTACAATTCTGCACCATGATGCCCGGCTTTCTTCTTTTTACGAGGCAGGATCTTACTGTGTGGTTCAGATGGATTCAAGTTTGCAATCCCCTGCCTGTCTCTCCCTACTGTCGGCCTTGTAAGTAAGTATGTGCTGTCACGTCTGGCTGTTGCTTCCCTATCCCCATTTCTCACTTTCTTGACTCTGTACTGCCCCTTGCATTAGTCCCACTAAGTTACCAGTCATCATGACTCATTAGATGGATATTTATTAATTTGCCCTTTCTCCTCACATCCATTAGCACTCGTTGTTATTGATTTAGTTCAAGATAACACACCCTTTTTTCCAATCTGAGAATGTATGCTGCTTGGTTCTGAGCAGCACTGTGTCCTCTTCTTCCTGGCTTTTGCTGACTTGTCTCTGGTTGTTCCCTATTTCTGACAAAGACCCTTATCTTCTCTTCTGTATCATGTAAAACTGACCTTTTGTCTTTCTACCTTGAGATTCTGAAATCAGGTAAAACCTTATTTCTTCTTTCCTTGTCCATGTGTGTATTGGAAGTGTGTGAAGAATGGGCCCTGATGTTGGCCCTACTCCATGGAGCTGAATTGAGGGTTAAGGTTGGACTTTGAGGGTAAAGTGGTTTGAGTCGGATGGAGCAACAAACAAGGGTAACTCCTGAGTACAGTGTTTCTCCTGAGGTCCCACCCCCACCTGATCTGAAGCTTTGCTTTCTGTGGTTTTAATTAACCAAGCTTGCACATAATCATAAAATGGTAAATGGCAAATTTCAGAATAGACTCATTAGTTTTGAATTTGTCCATAACCAATGAAAGAGGAACAAACCTGGAGAGGTAGCACAGTGAGATGCTAATGAAATAGGAGGTCAGGGCGTGGTGCACTCCCAGCCCTGCAGCAAGATCAAGGGTTCAAACCCAATAAAATGAACAAAGGTAAAGATATAGGGATTATTAATAGCTTGCCAAGCTAGAGAATGTTATAAGTTCTTTCTACTTTCTCTGCTTAAATAGACTCAAATGAAGTCTTAGGTACAACCATGGCTGATTGTTCTGAGTAGGGTGAGAAAGTCTAATGCTATCTCATTTTGACCTGAGTTGGAAATCATCCCTTTGTCCAGCACTGTCTGGGCTGTTTAGCAATCTTTATTTTACTTAATATTATTGCTGCCTGTACCTCGAGGGATACATTTAACATCCCCAGTAGATGCCCAAACACTCACTACTGAACCCCCTCACATATGTAGTTATATATGCAAATTTAATGCCTTCTCTATGATAATTATTGGCATACTGTGGATATAATCTTCATAGTGTGACATTTTATAGCAAAACTAGGGCATGTCCCTTTTTCCTTCATGATTACACAGGTGAAGTTTCATTCTTGTCATTTATCTCAGCAACCTAAGAATACATTATTTTCCCCCTTTTAATTAAGTTGAGAACTTTTACCTTTTTACCTTTCACTCTTTATGGCTTCTAGTTGGCATAGCCAGATTGCCACTGTTACTGCTCTTGCTCTTTGGAGATGTTATTAAGTCAAATGAGAGTTTCTTAGACATAAACCTACACTGTTGTGGCTGTCAATCTGATACCCAAGATGGCTACCAAGCAGCTATCAGGGAGGTAGTATTTATATGTGGAAACATTTGATGAAGGAATGACTTATGGGCTAGGAGGGATGGAGTAGTGTGGCTTGAGATGTTATATTACTCAGGTTGGCTAACAATAGAAAACTTAATAATTGTTTATTTCTAGAATCTTCCAATGATCCTGGGTAACTGAAGCCATTTTAAGCAAAACTACAGACAAATGGGGAGAACTGAAGTGGTCCCCAGCCACAAAAGTATTGCTCTATCCAACTGGAAGGTGAAAGCTCTTGACATAAGATAGGCAGAACAAAACAAAACGTAAGTGCTGATGCTGCTGATACCTCCAAGATCTATGAAAATGATGAATCATAAGTCTGTGAAATTGTGAAAAGGAAGAAAGAAATGTACTTGCTTGCTGTGGAGTTCTACATGGAGAAAGCTAGGGCCACAGTTCGTGGTTAAAGTTGTTCATGACAGACATGAGCAGAAGAGAGAAATGTGTTGTACCAGAAAGCACTGTGCTCACACAAAGTCTCCAGCAAGAGCTCTCATGCAATTGAGGTGGAGCCATCACTGCAATAAGGGATGGTTAATTAGAGTCAGACAGATGGCATTGTTCAGCACCACTCCCAGACAGTGGCATAGCATCAACAGGTATCTTGGAAAGTGGTCTTTGTGGGTAAGGGGCCATTTGCCATTATCCTATCCTTCTTACACTGAAAATATTAACAACCAGGGACTGCGTCATTGATCTGTAGTAACAGGCAGTCAAGGTCTCTGGCCCTTAAGGTTATTGAGTTGATGAATCAAAACAAATAAAACATAAAACAAACACGATACTTACGAAGTTACAGTTGTAAATGCTACTGAGTAAATAAAGTGAAGGGTGGACAACCCAAGGAAGCCTGGCAGGCAGGAGGGAAAGTAAACACTGAAATGCTAAGACCTCATCAGAAGTACGGGGGTCTTACATATCACTGCAATACAGTTTTCAATAAGTTCTAGAGGACATTTTAATTAGATTTTGGCTTTACCTTTTACAGTATGTCCCCTGCAGTGAGTTCTCCAAGTTGATCTCAGTTTTCTTTAACCCTAGAATCCCTTCTGGTTGTCCAACAGCCACTCCCTTGCCAAGGACAATGTCTGTATATCAAGTTCTGCTTCATTTTGGTGGTTGTTACTTGTGTAATACTCCCTAAAAACACCCCTGCTTCAGCTTTTCTATTTCATCTGGGTCTGCTCCACTTTCAGGGGTAGTGACAGTCTCTCAGAACTGTAAGCGTCCACAAGGCACAAAGACTTCTGCTCTACCCATACCTTGGAGAGATAAAGATATTCCAAATGGAGAGAAGCAAATGAAGGCTGTTCCTTTGCTACTGTACCTCCTGTCTGCCTACCCACTGAGAATATTATGTGTAGAAATGGAAATGTAGTTTGATCATTTAAGTTTAATTAACTTTTAATTCTAAGTTCATCTGTAGGTTAAGCAGCAAATCGTTTGGTTAGATTTAAAAAAAAACAAAACATTCTATTGAATTTCTAATATGCAAGTAACTATGTAAACAGAAATCAGTTTGTCCATAGAGGTGTAGTAGTGTACTGAACCACATGTTTATAAAAACATGCATACACCTAACTTATGATTCCTTACTTATAGGCACTAATCAAAAACCCAATAGCTGGATATTGTAATTTCCATTTTGTGATGACTTGAGTTTCATTATAGCTCAGTTGTTTAAATGTATGTACTATATGAAGAGGCTTTTTGGGACAGAGGTGCTTTTGGCTTTCTTTTTAAGAAAGCCATTCTATCACACAAGATATAAGTAAGGAAATAAATGATTTGCATAGGTAGCAGGTTTGCATAGGTACCTTTGGGGGTACATAGCAGAAAGGGATCTGCCTGACCTCCCATATGTTGAAGGGATATTCCTTGAATTTTATCCTACCATTATGTTATGTTGGCATTATCTCCATTTTATCGCTGAGGAGTATGAGGACAAGGATATACAAATTATAGGACAAGGATATACAAATTATAGCTAGGAGGCATTGGAAGGTAAATCCAAGACAGTGTTTATCTCATCTCAGAGACATTAATCACTGCCTTGTTTCCAATCAGAAGTGAAAAGATAGCTCTTATTACAGAGAATGTCCTATAAGAAGGCACAGAAAAAAAGATCCCCTTGACATGTTGGGGTCCCACATATAATCCTTGCAACTCAAGTATAAGATGTAACCAAATGAGCTGGGTCTTGAGGTCCAGCAGAAATTGAGCAAAAGTATAAGATTCGGGGTCTTGTAGGTGTGCACTGGGGGTTTGATGAGTGCTTTTAGCAGATGAGAGCTGAGCCACATAAACGCTTTGCCTGAGTCAAGCACTCTGTCAGCAAGAGGAGGCTGTGCTGAGTGTTTGTCATGCCAGCAGCAGGGAGAACTTGTATGGCTGAAGTACTGTGATACAAAAACAGAGCAGACATGAGAGTGAAGACATCAAGGGTGCATGGCTGAAGAGCTTCTGGGTGTTTAGGGAATGACGTGGTCAGTGAGAGGGAGACAAAAAAGTGAACAGTAATTCTTAGATGACTGGAAGGAAACAGAATTTAAGAAAAGGAAACTGGGGCAGGGACAGGTGCACCTGACAGTATCTTAAAATTGATGGGGGACACTAAGGACATTTGCATTTACTTTTGTCAATATATTCAGCAACCCAGTAGATATTTTACTTTAGCAGGTTTTAACTACATTTCCCCATCCTAAATTTTCCTTTTGATGTTTTTGTTTTATTTTGTTACTTAGTGTTCAGCAGGAGCTTAGTGTACTTAGAAATGTTGGTCTTGTTTCTTTTCAAGTGACTTTCTTTTTCTACTATTAGAGCCTTCAAAGGAATGTTTGTCTGTATTTGCAAGGCTGTAGCCTCCTGCTGGACCATATCCCATCTCAGCTATGCTGACAGATCTTTGACTCCATTGCCCTGACTTAAGGCTTATCTAAGTTACACAGAGTGTTCGGGAGTCTAATAAGTTATTGCATATGGTGGATGAGAAATCCACAAGGATAATTGGTGAACTACAGGGAAATGTCTCTCTGTAGCTTGTCCACACCTGCAGCAGTAATGCAGAACTCTGAGTCTTGTGTCCTTTGGTTGTGATGCCTGTGTGTGTATTTCCTATATCCACATGTCTCCATTTCTTTTAAAGGATTATTCGCATCTACAGGAATATAGTGGTGATGGTGGGATAGAAATGTGTAGATGCTTTTCCTTGCCTGGGATCAGAAGAGGAAGTGCGCTCCAGGATGAAGCTTACATCTGACAATGCAGGCAACAGTGCTTGACAGCCTCTGCAGGTGTTTGGGGTCTTGACAAGGGAAGTTTCCCCTGCATGGTTCTGAGTTTCTTCTTCTTCTTCTTCTTCTTCTTCTTCTTCTTCTTCTTCTTCTTCTTCTTCTTCTTCTTCTTCTTCTTCTTCTTCTTCTTCTTCTTCTTCAAGACAGGGTTTCTCTGTGTAGCTTTGGAGCCTATCCTGGCACTCGCTCTGGAGACCAGGCTGGCCTCGAACTCACAGAGATCCGCCTGCCTCTGCCTCCCGAGTGCTGGGATTAAAGGTGTGCACCACCAATGCCCGACCTGAGTCACTTCATTTCCATGCAAAGCAACCTGCATCCTTGCAGGACTCCATTGTTGATTACCAAGACTTCTCTGGGGTATTCTAACCCCAGTGGCAGTTAGAATACCTTTTGAATATGCGCTATCCTGATGAATCAAAATATTGTCTGAGAAACAAAGTGTCTGGACTTGTCAGTTCATGAAGGAGTCAGAGACTGTTAGGTTAGAGTGAATGTGTTTGCGTCTAAAGTAGTTCCCATGGATACATGTGCATGTGTGCAGAGACGATTTTTATCTGAATTATCTGGATGATTCTCAGTGTAGGTTTTCCTTTGTTACCCTTGGCCTGCTTTTCTATGAAGACAGAAGTTAGATACTACTTGCTGCTTATGAGTTAGCAGGCATCTTATAAACTGTGTGCTAAATCATTTCCAGGACATATTTGTCACTCATTTTAGACAGATGTTCACTATAGAATGCTTGTGTAATGGTGATTGTTTCAGGGTTTTGATAGTTGTTGATAGCATTGGATGTGGATTGGGTAGAGTAACAAAAACATATAGGAAGTCAGACTCTGGGTAGAACAAACTTGAGGTCTGCTTCTTATGCCTGCTGTATTTAACAAGGATTTTTCAGTAAAATGATGTCCAATATTTTCTAACAGACTTAGGTTTGGGGAAAGAAACATGAAAATATATGAATTTATTGACTGTTGGAAAGTAGGTACAGTTTCTTAGAGAGAAACTAAGATGGCATCTCAGGAAATTTGCCATAAAATTTAATAATGAAAGGAGGATGCTATTCATCAGCACCTTCTCCACAGTAGGTGAAAGATTTTCTACTATATGGTAACTTGGATTTTGATGAAGAGGCTGCCTTCTTCATCAAAGTGATTGCTCCCTCCTGCCCTCCCTCTTTTACTTCCTTCATTCCTTCCTTCTGTCTTTCCTTCCTTCTCTCTTTCTCTTTCTTTCCTTAATTCTATCTATCTATCTATCTATCTATCTATCTATCTATCTATCTATCTATCTATCTATCTATCTATCTATCTATCTATGCCCTGGCTGGCCTGTCCAGGCTGAATTGGAACTCACAGAGATCCATCTGCCTTGCCCCCTCATTTAAACCATTTAAACACTGTACAACATGTTAAAGCATTTTCTGGTTGTGCTTAAAAGAACCTAGTAATTTCAAGCATCCTTCACTGGGTTAGTCATTCCATTCTTGCTCATGGGAGTTCAATTCCCTGGAGAGTTAACCCAAATGTTAGCGGTGATTCACATTTCCGTGAACTTTTCATCCAGGGGATTCACATATGTATGTATGTATGTATGTATGTATGAATGTATGTATGAATGTATGTATGTATATATTAAAATTAGTTTTAAGTTGGGCTTATGTTTTGCTTTTTAAAATGTACTAATTAAAATTTTAAGGTCAATTATTTTGGAGGACAGAACAAATAGAATAAAACTTATTTGTAGAAAAATTTTTTATACATCTCAAAACAAATCTGCCCTGCACCCTTAGAATCTTATCCCTCTTGTCATAAATAAAGACACGGAAAGTAAACATGGAGATTTTCTTACACTGGGTAGTCTATCTTTAAGGATGGTTAGTTTAGTTAACAGAGGGTTGCTACATTGACAAAAATTCCTAAAGTCCCAACTTATAAAAAGGCATGTGTTTATTTGCTTCATTGCAAAGCCAGAGTGGGTATAGTTCCTTCGGGATAATTTTTTTTATTACCTGTATTGTTATTATATGCTAAACAAATAAAACCACTTCCTATTTGGGAAATGTCAGTTATACAGTAACCACATGGTATGCTTTTCTATGAAAGGTTGCCCATGTGACCCTCACAGCTTTCTCCCCGTTAGCACCCACTGATCTGTAAGGAGTAGTTGACTCTCTTCACATCATTGGAAGCACAGCAAAGCCTTCAGATAAAGTTGTCCTTTTTAGAGACAAGAAAGAGGCACAGACAGTTGACATGTTTTCCTTTTCATTCTGTACTCATCCTGAATATTTTATGGCAAAAGCTTTTAGTTTTGTTAAAGAAAAATGTAGTCTAGATTTGCCAAAAAACAGAAAACAACAAACTACAAGACCATCTATAAAAGTGGAGGAGCAGTTGAAGATTTGCTGAGGGATTGATTCTTCAGGACACAGTGCCTCCTACTATACTAAGCCCACACTACAGATTGTCATTGTAAATAAGTGTCTATAGTCTGACGTCTTAGAGTTTCAAATCAGCCAGAAATTAGTGTTCAGATTTAGGAATTGGGTTTTTGATGTCAACAAAAATACAACTACATACCACATTATTTTAGTGTTTCTTTGGAACACAATTTATTGGTTTTGGCTAAAACCTTAAAAGTAATGTGGTAGCAATGTAGCCATCTCAAGTCAGTCTTCTGCAATCTTTATTCTCTGCCAGCCAGCTTCTGTTCGGTACCTGGGTTTGCTGCTCTACAGCCTTATTAATTTTGATTTACAGGAACATGGGCTGCAGGATGATAAAGCCTCAGCCAGCTTTGATGGTGATTCTGCCTAATTGTTCAAGGAATCTCATTTAGGAGAGAAAAAAGTGGCTCCTCTGTTGTATTTTTAAAAAGCAGCACTGGAGAGAAAGACATGAGACAGAGCTTGGGTGGAGGGGATTTTATTGGGGGAAAGTGAATGGGAAAAGCAGGGAAAATCGAATTATTTTACCTGTCTTGCATACCTTCTATTAAAACAGGTAATACTGTGTGCAGTGTCTTCAGCATAATACTGGGAATAAATCTGTGCTAGGAAAGGCCTCACTGGCAAAACACATATTTTAACTTAACATATAGGACCAGTGGACAATTCCATTACATTTCTATTTACATACTAATCCTCCTCCTTTTCATGCAATCTCTCCCCCTGTTACAATTTGTATGGCATAAACAACCTCTGTTAGAGTTAAGGGAACATGGGTGATCTTTGCAAGGGAGAAGTAAGCCTCAGGGGGGCATAAAAGCCCAGATCAATTGTAGAGAACATTGACTGATTGCCCCATAGCATTCCGTAGCTGTTACAATTTGTGACCTTCTAAAAGTCAGATGTATAGGCTGAACCCATGAAAAACTGAACTCTATTTGGGTTTAACCTAGGGTTTTGCCAAGACAATGGCTTTGTGATGAAAAGATCGTGTAATGTAGATGATGGGGTTGATGTGTTCTACATGGCTTTATTTTCCCTTAAACTATAACTGAGTGTTCACTGTAGGAAGTCAGATTTTCCTGTACTATGAAGAGGAATTTAGAAGTGGTACTGTCTAAAATGACTTTGGAAACCTTGTCTTCCCTGCTTCACCAGCGGTAATGGTCAGGGGACATTTTTTAATGACAGGCTTTTGTTTTGTAAATATTACTGCCTCAAAGGCTTTTATTAAAACAAATAGCTCCTGGAAAATTAATGAATGGATGTTACACAGGTCTTTGAAATCTTATGAAGATAACCTTAAAAATCACATGTATAAGAACTGTAGTATCATGTCAATGGGAACTGTGTCGCAGTATTAAGAAGATGTGGAAATTGCAAATCCAATGATATCTTTGTTGAAGAGAAACACTGGTACTTCAGGAGACGTAAGATTTAGATGTTGTTTTTACCCAATTCTCTTTCCCTTGTGCATGTGGAGACTATAACTGGTTAAAGTGCTGATAATAGGGAAGGAGTGCTCAACACTGATTTGAACACACACACACACACACACACACACACACACACACACAGAGAGAGAGAGAGAGAGAGAGAGAGAGAGAGAGAGAGAGAGAGAGAGAGAGAGAGAGAGAGAGAGAGGAGAGGAGAGGAGGTAGCATAGATATAGATAATGGTCACTTAACTTGCCATGATTACATGTGTTGTAAGGGGGCAGGGCTGGGATTTGAACAATGGTCCCAGAGTACAACCATAGCTGCTCATCTCCTACATCATACACAAACAACACTCAAAGGATACAGGGTACTTGTTCTCTCCTCAAATACTCCCCTGTATGGGAATGGGCTTGAGTATACTTATTAATAACAGTCACTGACAGATATGCTTACACCTTTTTTTTTTTTTTTTGCAGCAAGAATCGATACAAATCAACCCCCCCAAGTTTAATGTTTGTCTGTCAGATCTAAAATTCTATCCTTTTAAGTGGAAATGAAAATTGATAAAGGTAGAGTGAAATGTCAGTGCTTGTGTGGTGAGGTAGAATTCTGAAAGTGTTCCTTATAAACTGTTGTTGGTCAGATTGCTGTCGTGTATCCAAATCCTTGAAACTGTGTATGGTCTGACTTCATCAGGCAGTGCTCTGGGTAGCAGCAGGGATTGTCAACCTTAGCAGCTTAGGAAGACTGTTTAGAGACTGCTACTCAAATGACACCCTTGATTTCAGGCAGAGAAAAAGTTTTATGACAAGTCAGTGAAAGTGAAGTTAGAATTTATTAGGAGAAGGATTTTTAACATAGTCATCAACAAAATGAGAGAGGTGGGGGGGGAGGTAGAAAGGAAGACAGCAGGAGGCGAAGGACACTTTCAGAAGCTCAAGGCAAGAGTGGGCACTGGCTCCAGAGAGAGCTTGCATACACAGATCTAATGATAGCTATGGGTAAGGTTTGGTGCCTTTGAGCTCCAGTTGTTCAAAGGATTTCAAAGACTAAGCAAAAATTTTGGGTATGCTTATTTTTATCTAAGTTTTTTTTTTTTAAGTGAGTGAGATCTTAAGGTGGTTTATGAGGTACACTTTATAGGCTGGTAAGACAAAGACGCAGTTTAGAGAAGGTCAGAGGAGCCCTTCTTATGCATGGGTCGCCAGCTTGAGGCTTATTTTGACTGTTAACATTCCATGTCCTGCTTGTTAGAGTCTCTTGATTCTCAACTAACAGGGGTGAGGGGCTGCTCTCCTGACCCGTGTCTTTTTTTAATTTTCCCTTTCTATTCTGTCCCATTACCTTCAGAATTCTCTAAGGAAATAAATACTCATAAAGTCTCACCCAGATACCGGTTGAGAGATATGATGTTAATTTAATAATTTGTAATAAAAGATAGTAACTCAAATAGCCACCCACCAGAGGGAAGTTACCTAAATGAGTTTTCAAAGATATGTAGCTTGGAGAATTCTGCAGCTGTTTAAATATTTTGCAGAGAAGAATAGAGGGGCATAAAACATCTCCAGAAAATAGCTCCATAGTAGATTAGTGAAAATAAGTAGAAAAGCATTGTGTAAATGCTGATGTTTTCTTGTGCTTATGTGTACATAGAAGTGCAGAAAGATGTGTTACCAACATGTTCAAGTT
The DNA here is from genome assembly GCF_003668045.3 of Cricetulus griseus. NCBI lineage: Eukaryota > Metazoa > Chordata > Mammalia > Rodentia > Cricetidae > Cricetulus > Cricetulus griseus. The sequence continues at coordinate 47,710,308 of NW_023276806.1, read as the reverse complement.
CTCTCTGTCTCTGTCTCTGTCTCTGTCTCTCTCTCTCTCTCTCTCTCTCTCTCTCTCTCTCTGTGTGTGTGTGTGTGTGTAGTCTTATTTTGTTTTTCTTTTTTTTTAAGATAGGCTGTCACTTTGCAGCCCAGGCTACCATTAAATTTCTAATCCTCCTGTCTCATCAGAGGTTATGTAGACATGGGCAACTAAGCCCTTGTAGCGTATATTTTTAGTGGTTAGATTAGTTGTAGTTTATCTTTTTTCCTCCTATTCTTCTTTTATTTTTTAGCAAACTATATGCAGTGAATAATTCATCATTAACCAGAAACAGTTTTTTTTTTCATTTTATTTTATTTGAAAATGCCATGCTGCTTTCTCCTAACACGTCTCTTCTCTTTCACATACCTACTGTGCCTCTCCCCCACTAATTGCTTCTCTCTCTTGTCCAGATTCATGACTTGGCTTTGTGTGACCCGCTTACTTTAATGGGACCTTTTGTGCAAGCCCTGGATTGTGGCTATCCACTGGAACCTGGTGGATTCAACTGCTACTCTCCAAATCAAATGTGAAAATGTCCTAATTAGAAGTAAAGAATTTTCTGGAGAAACCAATTTTGCTTAAGAACCATGTGTGTAAGAAGATATCAGAGAGGCCCTTGGGAGAATCCCTGCATAGTTGTTTCAGGTAGATTGTAAACTGCTTATGAAGGGACTGGGAAGTGAAAAAGAGAAGCAAGAAGTTGGGAATTTTATCCTCCTTAGGAGGGAAATGACACTTCCTATGCCTGAAAATTTGTATTAAAGGCATCGGTCCAGTCAGTTCTGCTGAAACAAACAGCTCCAACCTCTGGTAATTGTTCTCTGGCATTAGTAGCACAGGGCCATCAAACCAGGATGGAGCACACTAGCTCATCTGTGCCTCAAGGGCATAGCTTTTCCAGGAATTGACCGTTTTAGTGAGAATGACAGGCTTAGCAAAAGTCTGTAATGTAATCGAAACTGAGAATTATACTTATATTTCATTGTAGCTCATAAAGCCTGAAACTTTTATATAAATCAGCAAAATAACAACTGGGAATCAATGTCTCTGTGTTTGCTCTAAATACTACATTTAAGAAGCACTATAGTGGATTGATGGCACAGGTTGTAAGTAGGGGAAATTTGTGTATTTACTGGCGCATGTTTAGCTGATGCTGTCTCATGTAGAGTAGATATGTTAAAAACATCTTGTGTGATATCTGTTTATTTCCGGCCACATCCTGACCTAGCAGGAATTATTTTTCAGAGCCTGTTCCCTTTGGGGCAGCATCCTGTGGGAGTGAGCACTTGCTTCCTCTCGACTTCCTGTGTATTTAGAGAGCTCCTGACAAGAGCCAGTGTAATATATGTGCTGATTGTGTTTTCTCTTGCCAATGGAGATGAAAACATTATTCCTCTCTAAGTTTAAAATGAATAGAACATTTTCAAGTCTACATAGGCAAAAGATTAATGGTAAAATGAAAATTCACCATCAAATACAAAACTCATTTCCTCCTCCCCAGTGTTTATGAATTAAGGTAGACTAGGTGGGACCTATGCAAGGCTGTTTGATACTGATGGGTGAGAATAATTGCCAGTCACATGTTTACCCCTCTTTTCTTTTGTCTCTTTCTGATAGGAATGGGAGTTGCAATCCATTCACAGTGGTTGTGCTTATTTGTACTTCTTCCCTGCTGTGTTCTGTACCAGTTTGCATATTGGACACAGCTGCAGCTTTTGCTGCTGGTCAACACCTAGACTACAGGCCATCAAGTAGCTCCTGTCCAAGTACCATTTCTATATAGGACAGAGCTGAATGTATGCTTACTGTGGCTGCAGCTCACTGTCCCACCATGTAGCAATCCAAAGGAAGTATGAATGTGGAGAACTGTAATACGTGTCTGTAGATAATAGAAAAAAGCAATCTGTTGATGAAAACTATCTTAAAGTGATTGATTTTTTGTTGTTGTTGTTCTTTAAGCTCAAAGGAAGAAGAAATGGTTAAAGTAAAACCTTTTGTCAAGAGGTTCCATCATGAATCCGGGTTCCCATCTTCCTTCCAGTGTAGTGATATTCTCTTTTCTTTCTGCTTCAGGAAGAATCCTTTTATTTGAACCTCCAAGATCAAAGCCTCCTCCCCTGGTTAGGCTTATGTTTTAACCTATCATTGTCCATAATGCTTCACCAGCCAACAATGAGTGTTCACTGCCTGACCTTATCGGCCTAGAATAACAACATGAGCATGGGGTGGCCAGCACGGAGGAGTTGGTACAGACAATATGGTATGAGTTCCAGGTTTCTATGTCCCCACCCCTTCTGAAACTCTTTGGTAGGGAAGAAGTTTCAGTGTGCCTCCTTATTAATTTCTGGAAGATTGCTAATGGCTTGAGCCATTTCCCTTTAAAGTAGGTATACACATTTTTCCTCCCCTATACCAAACAGTTATCATCATGAAAGTAATGTAAATCTATATTGGTGATGACTCAGTAAGGTAAAGTAAATCTGAGTGTTGACTCAGAGCTGTAACTGGTAGAAATCTGTTTGGGCCAACATTGGTACAAATGCCAGTTGCTGTTCCTTTTCTCAGTAGCTCTTAGTTTTCTTTGTACACCATACTCTCCCCAGGAGAAACATGGCTATCAGTAGATTCTGATATACTATCCTGTTCACAGGAGGAGCATGGATACCATGATGTAGAGTCCTCCTCATGGGTGGGGGGAGCACAGCTATCAGTAGATCTTGATGTACAGTCCTCCTCTTGGGAGGAGCATGGCTACTAATAAATCTTGATATACAGTTGTCCTCTTGGGAGGAGCACAGCTATCAGTAGATTTTTTTTTTATTTACAGTTAGGAAATCAGATGGGAGAAACTTTCTGATAGACAGTGACAATGGCCTAAATTTATATCCTTTCCTAAAATACCCTGAAAAAAAAAGAAGAAAACCTAAAAAAGAAAATGCATAAAAGGACACTTACAGCATAACTAGAAAATCAAGACCTGCCATTTAAGGAAAGGAGGAAACCAGAGCTCATGGAACCCTTTCTCTCATATGTGTGCCTCAAGCATTCCACACAGAACTGTTAGCCATGTGTGAGATAAGAGTGTTCCAAAACTAATGTGGACCCACACCAAAAACAAAGTCTACACAGTGGGTGAAAATGCTGGAAGCATTTTCAATTTGTTCCACAAAAACCAACTCTACCCTTGTCTATAAGAAATACAGACCACAGATAAAATAAAATGGCTGAGAGCCAGAGTGTGAACTAACCTATCTATCCCCTCAGGGCACACAGTGTCCAGCAGTGCAGAAGCTTTGTTCATCCAACTCCCTTCCTCAGCTGTTCAGTGACATCCAGGGAAATGAGCTCATTCAGAATTTGATAACTTCCTTTGGAACTAAATGTTTAAAGCAGTATGTGAAAGAGGAGAGACATCCTAGAATAGGGAGTTCCAAAGTAGATGATATAAAGTGGTAGGAGATAATTTTTCCATATTTTCTGATTTCTTATTCTTACTAAATTGACATTTGTAAATATTTTTCTGCATGAGCAACAGAATAGGAAAGAAAAGTCAATTAATATGTAATGAAATTGCTATGAGAAATGCTTTCCTTCAGAAACAGAACAACTATAAATGCAATCCATGGGATACAATTTAAATATTTCTAGTTAACACAGTAAAAAGGAAAAAATATTAATATGTTTTATTGAATTCACATCTAAAATACAAAGATTAATGAGATAGCCTTGCCACCCTCATTCTTATTCCTGAGAATTCAGTTTGTATATAACCTGTAAAGACTAGCCATTTAGAATAGCATTGTTTCCGGTGTTTCTAGTATGGACAGATCAGACCTAGAAAAAAGAAAAGTTATTGAATCATTTTTGTGTGAGGAATGGAAAATAATGCTCAACCTAAAAATTATTTATTTATGTGACACATAATTTAACACCTTGGCCAAACAAGTCAAAGTGTGTTCTGTTAAATTACTTTGTGTTTTTGATGTTAATTTTAATAGTTTCAAGTAGAAGTATGATTGTTAGCCAAGGATAGTAACCAGTTTTCATTTTTAAATGAATTTTCCAGTGGGGATAGAGTGTTAGCTTGCTATTTAAATAAAGGTCTTTGTTATAGATGCTTTTCTGAGTAGGTGAGGCAATAGTAACTCCACCTGCTCACACATCCATCTCCACAGTTCCTGTGCCATTCATGCCGTTGTATTTTCTTTGTAACTGTCATTGCATCCACCCTGTCTTCGGTGCCTTCACAATTGTTTCTTTCTCTACTTCCTTCCCTTCCCTACACTTACTAGAATAGGAGGTCTGCTGAGGGTGGGAACATTGTTTTGTAGTTACTGCCATGCAACCACATCCTTTGTGCAGAGATGCTTAGTGTTTCCCCAGTGCATGAGTGAATGGAGACCTCACAGCATTCATTCTTGCTATGTATATAGAGGCTCCTGTCATCATTTCCTGTGTGGTCTCCCTTTGTACTCAGCAACTCTTCACTCATCTCATTGCTGTTGGTCAGTTCATCTTTCAGTGCTTCTAACAGGGACCACTGCAGGAAGCGCTTCAGGGTCTCATTGCCTCCCTACCCTCTTTCCAAGCATTTGTCCCTGCTTAAAACTCACAGTTGCTTTCCATGGATGTAATGTTTTTTCCACTCTGGCCATTAGAAGTCCCTATAACATGATGGGCCTGTGTCCAAGTAGAATATTTGCTTCAAAATATTAATACATTTCATGCTTTGTCTTCTTCTGTTCTTTTGTACACAATTCTTTTTAATCCCTAGACATCTTTGTTTCATTCTGTCCTCACAAGAACTCCTGACTCGATGTTGCTTCCATATTTGCTTGGGGGCATTATAAGGACTTTGACAAAGAAGCACTTCCCTGATGGAGTAGAGGAAGCCTATAGAATCATAGTAGACAAGGTCATGTCCTCAAAACAGTGTGCTTTGACAGAGGTGCCAGTGGTGAAGCACCCTGGGGGCAGCATTTGTGGCCCAGAGTGATGTGAATGTCTGCTGAAGTGCAGAGCCACTGGGGAAAAGGTGTGGTACATATGTCCTTGATAACCTAGTCCCCGACCTCTTGTGTCTCTCTAAGTGGTAGCAGCCAAAAAAGGTCCCTATACAACTTTAAAAAAGTTATTTCAAAGAAGGATAAAGTGATGCTCTTAGCATCCAAAAAGATGTTCTCTAGTGTCTCAAAGTAGCGATTCTTTCATTGGTGGAATAGAAAGTCACCACTTTCCATCACAGCAAAACATATGGGACTTTTTCAAAAGAACATACATTTTGGAAATGTTCTTGATGATTCTATTTTTTGGAAGAGATTGAAGAGAATTGGTATTATTTCTTCCTTAAATGTTTAGTGATACCATTTCCATTTGAAACTGATGTTTTATTTAAAAGTTATTGATTTTTTTTTGTTTTTTGCTAGTGGTGTTCTGCTGTTACCTGTTTATCCTTTGAAAGTTCATAATCTGTCAAGAAACTGTTCCTGTTTATCAGAGTCATGAAATGAGTTTAGAGATGTTCAAAGTTCTTTTGTGATTCTCATGTCTAGATGATCCTTTCTTCATTTCTGATACTGGTAATTTATAGTATTGCTTTTTTTTGCTCATTTTTATTGACATTTATAGACCAAATTTTATGACATTTATCCTACTCATCTTTTAGATAATTGCAAAAAACCTCAATATTATGAAAGACCCCCGGAGCTCAGGCCCCCAGGATCTCAGCCCAGGACCTTGGTCATCCCAATCACCAGGCGGAGTCAAAAGCTTGATGCAAACTGCATGAGGCTTTATTATAGTTGTTTAACAAGCTAACCCCATGTTAGCTCAGGTCTTTCATCCACCCACCATGACGGATGGCTAGGAAAGATGGCTCCAAGCGTCTGCATAGAGATCTTATAGGGCAGCGTAAGGGGAGTGTGTAAGGGTACGCACAGGCTCAGGATTGGTGTGCCTCCAGGCTTGGAGAGTTTGGTAAGGAGCTGGCTTAGCATGAGCAAGACCCTGAGTTTTATTCCTAGCTATCATTATAAAAATTAATATAGAGAAGATAGTGTTCAGGTATAAGTTCAGTTTTAGATGACTAGGACTTTGTATTGTCTGCTTGTGTAAATATAAGGAACACAAGGTTTTTGTCCAGTAAGTTGTGTAACAACCACATTTATAAAAGATGATTAGCAACAAAGATGCAGTTTTTATATTTCTTATCAGGCTTTCTCCAACTGTTGAACATAATATACTATTTATATAGTATATACTATATTATATTATACTATATCACATACTATTCAAGACATTGATGGCTGTTCTGTTCCTTTAGGAGATTACTTTAGAATGTTTGTTTGTTTATTCATGTTGGTGCTGGGAAACAAACCAGGAGACTAGCCCATACTAGGCAATTGCTCCACCCCTGAGCTATACTCTCAACCTTGTTCTAGTTGTTATCTATAGTTTTTATTATGTGTCAGTTAGTCAGATGGCTTAGTTTTATGGTTTCATAAGCCTCAATTTTATGTAGTTGTATTTATTTTGGTTCATGAGAAGAAATCCATATGGGTCATATGGTAGCTCTTTGCCAACTGTCTCTTTGCTTTTCTACAAAGTTTCTTTTTATTGAGTCAGTTTGAGTATCTAATAGGTGAAGTGACCTCAGTTTACTCAGAGGTGCTGTCCTTTCCATTCATTCTCACTAGCTGCTAGTAGATGGTTTTCATGGCAGTTTAATGCTTGATATCCATAACTCTATCTCCAGAATTGTCGCTGATTTTCTAGACACTAAACACGATCTTTATATGTCTTTCCAACTTCTCAGTGTTGTATCAAACTTTCAAAAATCATTTCATGGTAAAAATCCCAAGTGCACAAAACAGAATGCCGTGGACATTCGTGCAGCCATCTCCTAGCAATGACTGAAGCTCTGCTTTAGAAGCTGACTGCAGAGTTAATAGGATGAGAACAATGACAGGTGGTCAGTCCTTTGTGTTTTTCAGTGAACAGTCAGAAATATATATATATATATATATATATATATATATATATATATATATATATTATCAGAAAGTGAACATTCTTCTAATGTGAGTCTTCAGATTGGAATGTAGATGGTAGAATTTTATATTTGAAGAGAGCTCTTTAGTTGGTTTCATGTTTTATTGAGATATCATTCATGAAGTTGTCTTATCAGCTGAAAATTTTAGTTATTAATAAACCAAAAAGAAAATTTCTTGTTGGAGCTAAAAACAACAATAACAACACATACTCTCTCTCTCTCTCTCTCTCTCTCTCTCTCTCTCTCTCACACACACACACACACACACACACACACACACACACACACACAAATCAAAGTATGGAAGTCATTTTTTTCAACATGACTATATTCAAGTACCAATTTATAAATGCTATTTGCTTTGTATATATTCTATTTCACTTAACGTCTTCCCCCCCCCCCGCCCCATGCTTGCCTCTAACTCATGACAAGCTTTCTGCTTCAGCTCCCTGAGGGTTCAGGCTACAGCTATCTGTCACTCTTCCCAGGTTATAGAGGAGAGAACCTTGTAAGTTGTGTTATCATGGTCTTCCTTGTGTTGCTTTTGTATCCAGTAGATCCCTTGGCTGCCAGGCTCTTGTCCTCCTTTAACCTCCTCTTTCATGGTCAGTTGCATATAAGATCTACTTTCCATCTCATCCAGTTGGTGTGTGTACAAGCTTATCTGGTTATAGACCAACTTCAGGATCCAGTTCAGTAAGTTCTCATGGGCCGAGTAATGTCTCATGCAAGAGTAATGTCCTTTGTGTTGGTTCTGCATTGGCGATTAATTAAGGAGCTTTTTAGCTAAGGCTTTTATGTAAACTCAGCTGAACTGCTCACTGCATTTGGTCAACTTCTGGTGCTTGTTCTGGCTACTATCAAGACAGATCTTGAGAGCCAGGATACCTTAAAAAAACAGAAGCAGAAAACTTAAGTTCCACTTTGAACAAGCTTCCATTGTTCCTGTTGGTAACATATACTTATAAATGTGCAGGGGAGACTCTAGCTAAGAGCCCAGGTGAAGAGATTAAAAATCAAAGGACAGAAAACAATTGACTGAGAGAGTAAATATTACTCATCACGAGCTGTTATGAAACATGAGGAAAGACCATTCTGGATAGATAAGATGCTGAAAATTTACATTTAAATACATATAGTAGGATGCTTTTTAATTATTATTTCTTCTGTGTATATAAAAATCTATGTATCTTTGATGATTTTCCCTGTCATTTTGACCTCCTTCTGTTTTCTTATGCTGTATTACAAGAGGGACAATCTACTGAATTCCATTTTAGTTAATTTCGGGACAGTAGTATCAAGTTGGTGTTATCTGGAATTTTAGCTTACCTGAGTAATTTTTGAATCATTTTCTTATATATTCATATGTTCAGGCTAAAATATAGTACTAAAAGTCATTAGATTTTAAGATTATATTAAACCCTATGCTCTAAACCCCCAATTCTATAATTTTTTTATTATTTTAGTAAGATTGTCTTAGAAGTTTTGTGGTCAGACCCCACATCCGATCCTTTCTTGTACTGAGTAAAAATTTTAGAGGAAATTACAATCTCTAGTTTTAGCATAACAAACTAGTTTTGAATTAGTCAAGATACAATCTTTTTTTTTTTTTTTGAAAAAAATAAGTCTTCCTTCCTGTGGTCTCAGTTTGTTTAGACTCCTTAAAGGAATGAATTACAAAATAAGTAGTGAGATTCTGTCTTCCATCTCTTGTATTCTGTTGGTTATGCTTGCATCTGTGGTTCCTGGAGATCTCCTGAGCAAATTGGGAGCATGGAGGGAGGGGAGAGGGAGCTAGGAGAATGAGAAAGGGAGAAGAGGAGGAATGAGGAGGACATAAAGGAGAAGGAAGGTTGTGTAGGGGGAAGAATAGAGGAGAGCAAAATAAGATACCATCAGAGAGGGAGCCAGTATAGGTTGAAAGATAAATCAGGCACTAGGGAAATGTCCAGGGATCTACAAGGATGACACCAACTAACCATCTAAGTAACAGTGGAGAGGCTACCTTAAATGCCCTCCCCTGATAATGAGATTGATGACTAACTTACATGCCATCCTAGAGCCTTCATTCAGCAGCTGATGGAAGTAGAAGCAGACAGCCACAGCTAAACACTGATCTGAACTGGAATCCAGTTGCAGAGAAGGAGGAGTGATGAGCAAAGTGGACAAGACCAGGCTGGTGAAATCCACAGAAACAGATGACCTGAACAAGTGGGAGCTCTTGGCCCCCAGATTGGTCACTGGGAAACCAGCATGGAACTGATCCAGACCCCATGAATGTAGGTGTCAGTGAGGAGGCCTCAGACATCTGTGGGGCCTCTTGTAGTAGATCAGTACTTGTCCCTAGCATAGGAATGGACTTTGGGAGCCCATTTCACATAGAGGGATACTCCCTCAGCCTAGACACACGGGGGAGGGCCTAGGCCCTATCTCAAAGGGTATGACAGACTCTGAAGACCCCCCATGGAAGACCTCACTCTCCCTGGGGAGCAGAAATGGTATAGGGTAGGTAGGGTGTTAGTGGGGGGCAGGGAGAGGGAACTGGGATTGACATGTGAAATAATCTTGTTTCTAATTTAAATAAAAAAAATGGAGGAAAAAAACCAAACCAAACCAAAACAAACAAAAATCATTTCTCATGCTTGAGAAATCCTCAGTTTGAGGAACCTACCTTTCTTGTTTGTGTATTCTGGCCTTGGCATGGAAAATCCACTAATGTTCCATACAAGTTGAAAGGAACCAAGCCAGGACACTGGTTTCTCCCGAGGCTATAAGGCACTTGGCAAGCAAGAAGTCCCTTTGGAGAGAGGATGTGAATCTCTGGTTAAGGAGTTATGAGTTGTGTTGCTGTATTGGCTTCTGTCTATTGTTCCGCTTCTACTTAAGTCCTTCATATAAAATTAAATTGGCATGGGTATATGAAGTAGCAGTTGTCCAGACTCTGAGATCCTTCTGACAAAAAAGGTTCTGAGGATGATATGAAAGAACTCTGTTTGTTCTGAGTAAAATAGGTTAACTTTGATATCTATTTTATTATTGCACAATATTTAATGTCTTAAAGATATTTTTAAAGCATCTACTTAACTTTGAGTGGAAATGTGGAACCGAAGCACATGAAATAAATGCTAATAGGCTATGTGTGACTACGGCTGCCAAATGTCCCCATTCTGAGAAAAAAAATGACGTGATTATTTGACAGGAAATACTGTACAGGACTGTGGTTTTTGCAGAGGAAATACCCACAAAGAAACCAAAATATTCTTAGCACTTAATGGTATAGTTTATTTGAAATAAACATGAGTTGCTATAACAGATGTTTCGCCTAGGCTTTGTGTTCAGACTGTGAACTGCAGTGCAGGACATTTGATGGCTTTGTTTTTACATGCCTTGCTGAAAGCATGCCACTAGTTGAGGACACTACAGAAAGGCTGTGTAAATAATGAGGACAGATGGTCGAGGGACAATTGTCTGACTTTGATAGCATTGCACCAAGAGTCAACCCAGACTCAAAACACAATAGTGCCATGGTAAGCAGCATTATCTTTCATCTGCCCTGAGACTAAGCAGTAGATTTGTGGCTGTCCTGTTACATTTCTTTCCACACATCATTTGTCTGTTTTACCAGCATTTTTTTCTGCGTAATTGGCTTACCTTGGCAAATGGACTGATTTGTGTGTCCAGAAGGGATAAAGAATTATGTGTGTGCTGCCCTTCAGCAGCCATACTTTGTCAAATGTTGCTTGTTAGAATTCTTAATACATACCCATATGAATAAGGGCTGAGGAATCTTTTGAAACTATGTAGTCATCCTGTCATCTTGCCAGGTTAATGACTGGGGCAGTAGAATAATGGCCATTCAGAGATAGGTACCCTTGACCTAATTGTTGGAGACTGAGTATGTTACCTTAAATTACAAAAAGAACTTCAAAGAGGAGGTAAAAGTCAGGATCTTGCAAGTGGAGATTACACTGGTTTATCTGGGTGGGGCCATTGTAACCAAGGAACTCTAACAGTAGAGAACCTATCCCACAAGATGGGGGGAGGGAGGGAGGAAGGTAGCCAAGAGAGAGAGAGACTGAGGAAAGCCTTTGTGCTATCTCTGGAAGCTGGAAAGTAATTCTTCACTGGATTCCCCCAAAGGGAGCACTTCTCTTCCCAGGTTCCTTGAAGTTAGCCTGCTTAAATCCATCTGAGTGTGGGACCCATAGGCAGGAAGATGAAAAGGATAGCTGCCTTTAGCTCCCTTAGAGCTAATTTGTTAACTGTTATAGAAGACCAATCAAGTCACCCAGTCAGGAATCAGACAGTATTATCTCCTGGGTCTCCCTTACGGGTGGGTTACCAGTTAGGTGCTTATGAAGGCTTAAGCCTTGCACCCTTTACCTGATAAGTCACTCAGGATCAGGGTAAGAAGTGTTTCTGACTGAAGCAACTGATGTGTAAGTACCAGTTGTTCCAGAGAAACCAGTTGCTATAGGCAGCTTGTGGCCATGGCTAGTTTATGTTCACACACCAAATGCTTTTGATTCAGGAGGACCTAGAGTACTACCTTCTTTCAGGTGTGTCCAGTCTAGACTTGACCTATTTCCAGTGCCCCAGAAAATCTGGGTCCTTCTGACTAGTTCTGAAGCCCCGTTGGTCATAAATACATGTGAAACAAGTTCGAAAACAAGCAGAATAGCTCTGTTCTTGAGTGCTGATCCTGCTTCCAAGAGAGACCTTTAAAAATATTTTGTAGCTATTTGACAGAAACAATGGGATCTTCAATAAAAATCAATATTAAATCTGAGATTAAATTGGTACAAGGATATATATATATATATATATATATATATATATATATATATCACATCCATTTTATGCCATATGCCAATTCTGATTTGTTTGTAATTGCTCTTTGGAACAGTGTTGAAAAGGATGTTGAAACCAAGTCCTTTATTAAGTAAAAAGAATTCTGATGGCGTCTGATATGGGCACCTGGGGTAACATTAATCTACTTCCTGGAGTTCTCACCTTGGGCTTGTCAGTTTTATAATCACTGCTTCTTGCATGTATGTGATCTTTCAGCTGGTTATAAACCCACCTGAATGAACTTTACCCCACTCATTGGGTCTTCACCGGGTCTAGATAGGAAAGATATGACAGGTTGAATATGTGAAACCCGGGGAACACAAACTCATTGATGGTAACACTTGAGGAAGAATGATTAAGAGTAGGTTGAGAGAGAGAGAGACCAGAAATAACTTGGCAAACAGCCCTTTTCTTTCCATTCTTGTCATAGACTGCTCTTTCACTTTGCCTATGTTTGGCTTCATTTCGGATAATTATATTTGGTTACTGAAGCTTTGATGTCATCATAGATGATTCAGGATATGAGAAAATGGAGATAAACCAAATATATAAAGGGTGAAGACAAATATATTAAAGAAAGTTCTGTGGTTTGAATAATATTTTCCTGGAAAGCTTGGGAACTGAAATATCTCCAATTTAGGTATTTTGGAATATCTGCTATATCTAATGGGGAAAGGACAGGAATCTAAACACAAAATTGTCTTATGTTTACACATGTAACCCAGAGGAAGGTAATTTTATACAATATTCTTGGTGAGTGTGCTGATTAGTTTTTTGCCTACTTGACACAAATTACAACATATCTGGGAAGAGGCAAAGTCAGTTGAGGAATGCTTCTTTCAGACTGGTCTGCAGGCAAGGCTATGGGAATTTTCTTGGTCAATGATGGATGAGGAAGGACCCAGTTTACTGTGGGTGTTGCCATCCCTGGGCAGGTGGTCCTGGTTATATAAAAATCTAAATGAGCCATGGAAATCAACTCTGTTCTCCCACAGGGTTCCTGCCCCATTTGCTTCAATGATAGAGAGTGATGTGGAAGTGTAAGACCAAATAAACTCTTCCCTAAGTTGTCTTGGTTATGCTATTTATCACAAAAACAGAAAGCAAAATCACTAATACAGTGTACAGCACTTTGATTTTGATACATTACTAGAGTGGAATTTTTCACTAGTTTTTACCATGGCTGTGTTCAAGAAATTTCAATTTACTTAAATTTGAAGCATTTTGGAGTTTAGATTTTTGGATTAAGGGCATTTAATCTTTATGTAAAAAACCTTTTAGCAAATTAAGTCTTAGGTCATTAATATTTTGAAATAACATTTTATAAGATTCATAAGGCTAGTGGTAGGTATAAGTTAAATTTGTATCACTTTTCATATGGAAAATAGAAAAAAGCAATAATATTTAGTATTTAGGTATTACACTGTTACCTGCTTCAGAAATATAAAACCAGACCAGCATTATATCCTTTATTTTCCACTTGTATATTAACATTGCTTTCAGATCCTCTCAGGAAATCAATTTGATTAATGTGAAGCAATTGCTCCAACTCACCTTGTAGCCTCGCAGCATAGCCATTTTCGAGAATGTTTTGTCTATAATGAACAGTTGACCCATCTATTGAATATTATAAGGCCTAAGTGCTGGAATCACCCTGACTCTCCAGTTGGGTTGAAAGGAGAGTCAATCTAAGAAGCACATGACATCAATCAAGAGGGCTGTTTGCCAGCTTATGAAGGCAGACCAGTAATGGAAATCAGACCTTGCTGTTGTGTGACGGCTTTATTTCTTCAGAACACTCATACTTATGTTAGTGCATTGAACTTCACTGTGAACTGCATCACGGAAGGGCCCCTATTCTTATTATCTCTATTTGCAAGTAAAATACAGAAGAGTGAACGATTCTCTGAAATCAGTAAGCATTGGGATTAAAAGAGACAAATAAGCAACCTTAACCGTGTGCATTATAGTTTCTAGTTGAAAATATATTTCATACCAATGAACTCTTTAAGTCTAACTGTATAGCCCCTGCCCCAACTCCCTAACTACACAAAAAAGTAACAGCCTAGACAGAAAGCCATAGAAGAGAACTCTTAAAAATCATGATAAAGATGCTGAAGGTAGCTCTCCACACTTCTGGTGGGAGTGCAGTAGGGGAAGGATTCAGTTTCCTGTAAAGGGCTGACCAATAGGGAGTGATTTTGTCATTTTTTTTCTTTTTTGGGGGAGGTGAGGGAGGTTACAAGGGAGGGGAGTTGGTGGTGGACCTGGGAGGACTGGGAAGTGAGTAGACTTAGGGTTCTTAATGTGAAATTTCCAAATAGTCAATAAAAATATTATAAAAGAAGATGACAAGAATGAACTTTTACTACCAGAGACCTGTGATGACTGATGCCATGTTCTCATTAAGAAAACACAGGCCTCTATTCTCAATTGTTGTTGACTGGTTCTGGCAAAGGATCATGGGAAGTGATTTCTTTCTCCCATCTAGCCTGTTGGGACCTGGGTATATACACTGGCACAGATTTACAGTATTGCCAGTGTTACAGAGGTTCTGTGAATAGAGAAGGGGGAAACCCAGCTTTGGCTGGGATGATCAGGGGGATAAGGACACAGGTGACATAGCTTGAGCTTTGAAAGATGGCTGGAAGACAGGTGGCCATTTTATGTGAGGCTGTTTTATTGTGATGGAAGGGATTGAGAATTATATTCTGGCAAAGGCACCAATATAGGAAAAGACAAAGTGCTTGTGGCAAGAGCAGTAGACAGAATGGGTGTTTTCTTCTCATGAGAATGAGAAAGCATCAGAATTCTCTTATCATAGGTCTGTCACTTTCCCTCCCTCTTTAGCCTGTTAAGGAGGGATGCTCGCTGACATTTTTCTCCCACGATGCAGTGCTTCTGTGCTGGTTAGTGTTTGTCAACTTGACACAAGCTAGAGTCACTTGGGAAGAGGAGACCCCTCCAGTTGACTCCTTTAGATTGGCCTATAGAAAAGTCTGTGGGGGCATTGTATTGATTGATGTTGGAGGTCCTGGCCCACTGTGGGTGGTACCATGCCCAGGTGGGTTCTATAAAAAGAATCTGATCAGAGTATGAGGAGCAAGCCGGTCAGCAGCAGTCCCCCATGGCCTCTGCTTCGTTCTTGCTGATCTCCTGCCCTGGATTCCTCGATGATGGGCTGTAATCCAAATAAACTCTTTCCTCCCATGTTGGTTTTGGTCAATATTTTATTATCAACAGAGAAGGAAACTAGAACAGCTTCTGAGTAAGATCTGTGGTTCGAGCTCAGTGGCAGAGTACATGGTTAACACGTACGAGGCCTTGGCTTCAGTTCCCAACAGCAAGTCACAAACACACACTAAGTGTAGCAGAAGAAATCTGTCTTTGTCTTTGGTAAAGAACAATTATATCAATTCTCACGTTTGATTTTTGTCTATTTACTTCCAGTTTCCAGCTTTTATTGTTTTGTTGAAGTGAACTGTAAGGTGGAGATGTAAGGAAATGAAAGAAAGGCCCATTACTGGTAACAGTAGGATCCTGCTTGTTCTGCATCCATTTCAGGATGGCCTTTGGTAGGTTATCCAAGTCCAGCGGCAGTAAACACCTGTAAAACATGCATTCAGAACCACTTGGGGCTTTTAAGTCACAAAGTCTCTGTTGCAACCCGGCAAACTAACAGATTTGCAGCAAAGCAGCCACAGCATGCAAAGGTATGGGCATGGCTTCATTATAGTAAGACTTGATTTCTAATACAAGAAGTAGCCCACCTCTGGGACTTCACTGATTTTAAATTTTGGAGATATGTGACCAGAGGATTTTAATTCTCTGATAATTTCATACCACTATGCATACCCTCATTCCTAATATTTAAAAAGAAAACAAAAGCCATTGATTCCCGTTATTGCTGCTTATATACTCTAGTGTGTTTATGGTTCTAATACTCCCTGTTTCATTTTTTTAATACTGCCTTTACATTATAGTTATTCTCAGTAAGATTCTATCTGGGGCCTCATGCCCATATCATTGTGACTATCTAGTTATTACTGGGAATCATACAGAATATATAGGCTTATAGTTGAACCATAAGATGTATTAACCATTTAAATCATTTGATAGCATTTTTCTTACTCCTACTTTTTTTGGCAGTGTGGCTAACACTGCAGAGGTGACGTGTACTGCCACTGTAAGCACAGGTGGAGATTGCATGTTCAAATACTTTAATTAAGGAACATCTGTAAGGTATTTTCTTTGGAATTATTCTTGCTTCCTGAAAGGCTAGCCTTTGTCGTCACTCTTGCTGTCAGGTCTCTTAGAAATGTTTCTTGAAGGAGTTACCCTGTGACTCTCAAGTTCATCACATTGCCTTTACTCCACCAGTCTATCTCTGTATGGCATCTTTCTCCTTATTGCACTAACAGTATATATATCCACACACCTGTGACACTGATAGTCCCCACACCAGGGTGGTCTCTGTCCTCAGCCTTTTGTCAGCATTGAACCCTGTTCACCCCCTTCTAGTTCTTGAGACTTTCTCTCTGCTTCCTCAAAATGACAGCATAGCTGGAGTGGCTAACTTGGCAGGGATTCATATTCACGGAGTTCTAGAGGCTAAAATCCAGAATCAAAGAGTTAACAGATGGTGAGAGCTCTCTTCCTGTTTGCAGACAGTGGTTTTTTCACTGTAAACCCACATAGCCTTTCCTCGAGGCTAGATATGAAGTGATGCTAGGAAACTCAAAGTCTGACTCTGGTCCAGGCTGCGTGGTAACACACTATGCAGACTAGGGCAGCTTCAAACTTGTTGCATTCCTTTTGCCTGTGGATAGCTACTACTCCCCCTTTGGTTGGCTTCCCTTTTTGTTTTTTGAGATATGGTGTCATATTGCCTAGGCTGTCCTCCAGCTCACTGTGTAGCCAGGGATGTGGTGCTGGGGATTGAACCCAGGACCTCATACATGCTAGGCAAGCAGCTTATCAACTGAAACACATCCCCTTTAGTTTCTTGTCTTATCAGAACACCATCCCTGTTTGATCAGGGCCCCACTGTTATGACTCCATTCAACTTTAGCCACTTCCTTAGAGGTCTCATTTCCAAATACAGAAACATTAGGGGTACAATTTCAGCGTAGGTTATTTTCTCTTGTGCAGGGATCAGTGTATATCAGATATCTTATGGCTTTCCTACCACCTCACTGGCTAGTCCCTCTTTCTGCCTCCACTTGACTTCTAAACTGTGGAGGCTTTCGGTTCTCTATCCTAGCCCCTGTTCTTGTTGCTTTCTGCAGAGCCCACTTAGGCAGTCTTAACTGAGCCATCCCAGGTGCTCACTTACTTTTTCTGTTCAGAATATCTCAGATTTGCACCTCATATCTTTAATAAACTCCACATTTGTACTCCACATGTTTCACATGGCCTCAGATTTATTTTTCCCCAAATCCCCAACTAATTTGAATACTTTTATAGGTACTTACACTTCCTGAACCTCTACTGTGGAAAATGGCACCATCTGTAATCTTTAAAATTACAGGTCTGGTTGCAACTAATTCATTACTCCTCATTTTTAAAAGAAATTTTATCTCTTGGGTTTCTGGGCTTCACACATACTAGGATATTAGTTAGGGTTTCTATTGCTATGATAAAATACCATGACCAAAAGCAACTCAGGGAGGAAACAATTTATTTAATCTTAGAGTTCTGTACCACAGTTCATTATTGAAGGAAGTCAGGGTAAGAATTCAAGGCAGGAACCTGGAGGCGGGGGCTGATGTAGAAACTGTGGAGGATTGCTGCTTTCTTGCTTGCTCCTTATGGTTTGTTCAGCCTACTTTTTGTAAGTACCCAGACCACCAGTCTAGAGGTGGCTATACTCACAATGGGCTGGGCCCTCCTACATCAATCATCAATAAAAATAAATGCTCTACAGCCTTGCCCACAGGCAAGTCTGGCATTTTTTCAATGAGGTTTCCTTTTCCAAAATGACTCCAGCTTGTGTGAAGTTGGCATAAAACTAGCCAGCTCACTAAGCAAATGCTCTGCCATGATCTGTACTCACAATGTTTATTTCCGATTCTTTAATGTTATATGTAAATAAGTCTGATGGATTTGACCTAGGAATTTCTTCAGCTGTCTCTCTTACTTTTGCTTCCTGGTACCTTCTCATCAGTGTTTTGATTTTAAAACAACAACAAAAACTAAAAATCAAAACAAAAAAGAAAACCCCACAAAGCAGCACAACCATTCTTGACCATCTTTTGTAGTCTAGGTATTCTCTAGGATGGTGTTCTCACCATCCTTCCTATCACATACACTTTGTTTATTGTCTTCATAACATCTTATCATCCAACATTTTATGACTATTTAAAAGCATTTATAAGAACAAAGAAGCCTGTTGGCCCACTGCTTTGCACAATACAGAATAGTGCCTGAATCACAGTAAATGTTCAAAAATGTTTATTGTGGAAGGAATGTATCTATTTCCAAATCATTTTTTCCACCCCAACATAATCCTTTGCCTATACTATTGTAGCAGCATCTAAATGTATCAGTTTTCCCATCTGGCCCTTGTCTTCCTCCAGGGTCTTTCCATAGGGTAGCCAAGCCAGCCATGTAAAATTGCCTCCCAGGCCTTGTAGCGAGCTTTTCTTTGGGTCTGGTTTGCGATATATCCCCTCTATCCTTTTCTGCTGTGGACACAGGGCTATCTGCATCTCCTAGAATGCACACAGCTCTGCCCCTTCTGAGTCTTCACTTGTTGGTTTCTTTTGGACAATCCCTTCCATGGCCTCTTCCATGACTCCCCCACTCTTCAAGGTGGGTTTCTTTCCTTCACCAGCTCAATACAAGAAGAGTTTCTTTGAAGATGTAAACACTGTCTGAAACAGTTTTGTGGATTTATGACCCGTTTCCCACATTTGAATCACCAGGAAGAGGTGTTGTTTATTTTTCATTGTATCCTAGTGGTCTACCCCCTTTCCTGGTGATGGTTGCTGCTTCCCAGTCCATGACTATATGAGCTGTTCCTTTTCCATCTCTCCTCTGGGTCTGAGAGTACGTGACCCATCTTCAGAACTTTGTTCTCTAATGATACAGGAATAGAAGTGATCATTATAGGAAGTTGAATTCAAGATGAGATCTTCATCTCTGATATCTTCATCTGTAGTGATGACACAGAGAGAAGCTTAACTGCTGACTCCATGGTTCTCCAGCCTTCTGAGTCAGTGATGCATTCCGACTGCTCACAGCCTTTTAATGTCCATAGTCACCCGAGTCATTAGGGCAGCCATGCTTTCTTATTATATAAGTACTAAGAAAGGCTTTCTTATTTATATATGAAAAATGATGTTGACTGTTACTTCTTCTAAATGTATTAGATACAAAGGATTGCAAGAAAACAATAGGGAATGTGACAATGAAACTGAGTTATTTTTGTCTGGCACCTGGGCTTGAAAAGAGGGAAAGGTAATTGTTGTTGTAACTATCAATGTAGATTTAACCCAGCACTCATCACATTTCCATGTTGAGAAAGCAGTTTACAATAAGTCCTTGGACAGTATATTTGGTTCAAAGCAATATAAAAAATGTGACAATAACACAGACTTTGATGATACCCCATGAGAGTCCTCACCCTCCCTGGGGAGTGGATGGGGGATGGGATGGGAGGTTTGGGGGGGTATGGGAGGGAGAGGGAACTAGTATTGGTATATAAAATAAGATTGTTTTTAATTTAAATAAAAATTTATTTTAAAATGTGGCAAATTCCCCCACCCTCATTTTTCCACTTAAATTTGAAAGTGGTATATTTCCATTATTCCAAGAAATACCATTTTAAGATATTTATAGTCTCATCAATAAAGATTACGAAGAAGTTAACATTTTTTCTCATACTTGTTTTAGAACATTTGTTTTGACAAAGTTTTGCCATATAACTCCAAATGGCCTGGAACTCTATGTAGACTAGGCTGGTCTCCACCTCACAGACATATACTTGCCTCTATCTCCCAAGTGCTGGGATTAAAAGTACACACCACCACACTCATATTTCTTTTCTTTTCATAAGAAGTATTGTGTTATATGTAGCTAACACTTTCCTTTACTGCCATATGAGTTTTTTGCCCATGATTGGTTGTTTTATCTTCCAGTCCTATATGTGTGTGTGTGTGTGTGTGTGTGTGTGTATAGTATAGATTTATATTATATAAAATATCTTGAATCTGTATAATAACAAGAAGAGAAATATTTTCTATTGCTAAAAAGTTGGTGGTGATACACTTTGAAGGTGAAACAGGGAAAGTTAAATTACTAAAAACAAAAGAATTAGTTCACTGAGAGAATCTGTTTGCTGTTTCAGCTGGAGGAAAAGTCAGGGAGGTCAGTTTTGTCTTCTAAGTTTTAGTTAGAGCAGAGATCACTAATAGTTAAGGAAAGAATCAAAAGATCCTATACAGTAATAAATGTGTGTTTTAAAAGCAATTCTACAGGGTCATAAAATTTAATGGAACAAAACTTTATATACATTCTTGACTACAAAAATCCAGTATGTCACAGAAATCATACACTCGAGGAAAGACTGGTGAAGGGTGTGAGTGTGTGTGTGAGTGTGTGTGTGTGTGTGTGTGTGTGTGTGTGTGTGTGTGTGTGTGTGTGTGTGCACGTGCACACGCGCGCAAATGCGTGTGCCTGTGGAGTACAGAGGTTACCCTCAGGTGTCATTCTTCTTTGGGAAGTGTCCAGTTTGTCTTTTGAGACAGGATCTCACATGGGGACCAGAGTCTTCCTGATTCAGCTAAGCTGGCTGACCAGCAAGACCTAGGGATCCACCTAGTTTTGCCTTTACAGTTTGGGGATTATAAGCATACACCCAAACATCTGGTTTAAAAATGTTTCTTTTCCTTTATTTTAGTTTTATTTATAGGGGTATTTTGACTGCATATATGTCTCTGAATCGTGTATGTGCAGTGCCTAAAGAGGTCAAAAAAGGGCATTGGATCCCCTGGAACTGGAGTTACAGAAGGTTGTGAGCCACCATGTGTGTGCTGAAAATGAAACCCACATTCTCTGGAAGAACAGCAGGTGTTCTTCACTGCTGAGCCATCTCTCCAGCCTCAACATGAGGCTCTTTATTTGGATGCTGAGGATCAAACTTGGGTTCCCATGTTTGTGCAGCAAGTACTTACCAATGGTGCTATTGCCACAGCCTATGCTATTAGGAAGTGTCAGTTAGGAGAGAAGACTGAGAAATTAGCTAATTAGACGCTTGCTTTCAGGAGAGCGTCCTTGGCTTTCACCCCTGCGATATTGTATACATTTACTACCTGTGTATATACTAAAAAGCATTATTTCTTTGTATTTATAATTTTCTGTATCATTTTTCTTTCTTTTTATTTAAATTCTTTAATTACTACTCATATTTACATATCTATTCCCCCATTTTCTCACCCTCACATCCTCCCATGTTGCCCACCAAACCCCCAACCCATCCCCCAACTCCTCCCCAGGGATAGTGAGGCCATCCACCAGGGACCTTCAAAGTCTGTCATATCATTTGGGGGAGGGCCTAGGCCCTCCTTGCTGTATCTGGGCTGCAATAGTATCCCTCCATAGAAATTGGGCTCTCAAAGTCCATTTGTGCTCTAGGGATGAAGACTGGCTCCACTGTTAGAGGTCCCATAGGCTGTCTTGGCCTCCTAGCTGGCACCCACATTCAGGGCTTAGTTAAGTCCAATGCTGTTGCCCCAGCTTTATGATTAGGGTCTCCATGCTAATCACTAGGTCAGGTCAACTGTTTCTGCGGGTTTCTGCAGCACCATCTTGGCTCCTTTGCTCATCCCTCCTCCCTCTCCACAATTGGATTCTGGGAGTATGGTTCAGTGTTTAGCTGTGGGTGCCTGTTTCTGCTTAGAAAAGCTACTGAATGAAGGCTCTATGAATGGTAAGCAAGGTAGACATCAGTCTCATTTTAGGGGAAAGGCATCAATGGCATCTTCTCTACCACTGCCTGGATTCTTAGTTGGGGTCATCCCTGTGGATCCCCTAACATTTCCCCTGTGCCAGACCTCTCTCCATACCTGTACTGTCTCCCTCTGTCAAGGCATCTCCTTTCTTGCCCTCCTCTATTCCTCCCCTGTCTCAGTCCTCTTGTTTTCCTCCCCCCATCTTCCCTACCCACCTCCTTCCTCTCCACCCCCACCCCGTGCTCCCACTTTGTTCAGGGGTTCTTGTCCTCCTCCCCTTCTTTGAGGGACTATGCAATCTACTTGGGGTCCTCCTTGTTTCCTAGCTCCTCTGGCAGTGTGGATTGTAGACTGGTAATCCTTTGCTCTATGTATAAAAGTCACATATGAGTGACTTTTTTATCTTTTTGTGAGTGGGTTACCTCAGTCAGGATTCGCAGGCAAATGGATGGAACTAAAAAAGCATTATTTATATTGTTTGTGTGTATATAAATTTACATCTATATATTATATGCATATTTATACATAATGTATAAAAAGTGGAATCAACAACATAATCCATTACTTTTCTTTTTTGTGTGTGTGTGTTGTTTCTGTGGTTAAACCCCAGAGCTACATCATTTGAGCTAATATTTTATCCATTCCAGATAATACCACCATATATTAATTTTAGTTTATTAACCTTTCTGCCCTTTCCTTTCCTCTCCATTCTCCCTTTGTTCCAAAACTTGGATCTCTGTGGTGCTCAGGTAGTCACTGCAGAAAGCACGACTGGCATTTCCTATTAGAACATTCTGGGCACATTTCCACTGAACTTAATGGGGACACTTTGACCAGAGAGAATGCAGCTACATTGTAGCGGGATCCTAATTAAATGGGACAGCAGCCTTTGGTTCTGCCTATAAATCTGGAAGGCTGTCATTGGTTTAGGCCGCTTCTGTCACATGGTGCAGAGGGACATCTCCTGTCCCTTACTCCTGAACTTGGCCCAGGAGAGAACCAGACTGGAACAGTTTGTACAATTGAGAGTTCCTATGTGCCATTTAGGAACTTTTGTGCCCTCCTGGTGTCTTTTGTAAATTTATTGCCTCTGCAGATGAGTGTCCAGAGCTTTGGGGGTAGCCCGTGAGGCACTGAGTCCACTAAGTCTTGGTTGCATGATGAACTTGTGAGTACAGAGTGCTCAGATCCTCCTGGGAGACATTCGTTAACACAGAGACCTTTTTGTTCTTCTTCTTGTTCAGTTTGCACTTGGTATAGCTACAGATGTGTCTATGCTTCCAGCTGTAAGAGATACTATCCTGTCTGATTATCCATGCCCTCTGATGGTCTCCCTGCCACTCCAGAAGTTCTCTTCTTCCTTGTCTTCACGCCTGCCTTCAGATGACCCTCCATTTTGCTTTCTGGCCATTGCAGAGGTCACTTAACTGGCCTCTCTGAATCCCTCTGTCTTCCTTCCACTCAGTAATTCCTAAACTCAGCTGTTTTCATTTCTCTCTTCACTTTTGATGGCTCCCCATGCTACAGAGAGAAAGGCTTACCTTTCTTAACACATCTTGGAAGGCTTTCCTAATGTGCCCATAATCTGCCTATTCAGTGTCATATCTTATCTTCTTTCCTTTGGGCCCCATGGGCCTTGCTGTGGCTGATGGCTCCCTCCGTTCCCCAGACATGCTGTGTACCAGTCGGTACCATGCTCCTCGCCATGCATCTGCCTCTGCGCTTTGGAATGCTCCTCTGTCTGTGGAACTCTTCAGGGCCCCTTATGCCCAGTGCACATGTTACCATCCCTGCAAGGCTCCAGGGCTTTCTGCTGCCATGGTTGGGGTTTGACCTTTCCCCCTCCAGAGTCCTTTTAGGTCTTCCATGACTCCTGTCTTTTAGCCCTGTTGTTTTTTGGGCACATACCATTCATTCCCCACTGAGTTCTAAGCTTTTTGTACTCTCCTTGGAAAGATCCCCGAGGACCTCCTGGAGGCTCATGCACATTTTAGAATCCAGTGTTTGTTATAGGAGTAACATTGTTTTGGAGACTAGGGGTCTGATGGCACTTGAGTCTCTGGACATCGAGGCCAGACTGGGCTAGAGTCATGAGGCTCAGACTAGAGGCGTGTGTCCTGAGTGATGTCAGGCAGCATCTGAGATCCTGAGTGAGAGTAGTTGGTATATGAAATGGTGATAAAGGTGATGAAGGGCCCTCTTTGTACCTCTCCATTTCATTTTTCCCCTTTGGAGCATCGGAGAGTTTGAATAGACATTCCCTTAGATTGCTTTTAGCTGTAAGAAGTTTGAATTATTGACTTTGCCTTGCATTCTCCATACTTTCCAAATTATCTACTCTGAGGATATATTACTGTAAGAACTTGAACTGTCAGGCTAAGGTTCTCATGACTCACAGCAATCAAAAGAAAATGAGCTAAAAGAAACACATTAAGCCCAGATACCGAAAAACACCTATAGGCGGGTTCATCTGGTGCCTAAGTGAAGCCTATTAGTGGCTCATTTGACAGTGCCATGAGGTTGGCAGAATCAGGGTCAGAGAGAAGACTGTAACCAGGACTGGATGAGGCTGAGATTATATAAGGCTGCAAATGACTTGCAGCCCCCAGTCTCTAGTTTTTGAGCCATGGATTATTTTTGTTACCCAGAAGTCCTCCTGAGAAGTAAAAGCTTTGCGGTATATTTTCCGCCTTTGTCCTCCTCTCCTGAGTGTGTGCCTTGCCATGGTTCTTTGTGGTTATTAATAGTTTTCATATTGATTTGCGACTGTTGTTTAGATGCTAAAAGCATTTTCTTTTTGCCAATAATGCGCTTGCTTTTGATTCCATTTCTGTGCAACAATTGTGTTCTTTCATGAGTTCCGGTCTACTGAAATGGTCCACCATAATCTCTCCCTGTCTAAGATATTTGTAATTGTACAAAAGTTTGAGAAATATTCAGTCTAGAATGGTTTTTGTATAAATCAAGGATTTTGATTTGCCAGTCTGATTATATTCAGCCTGTTTTGCTAAGTATCACTCTCTATTTTCTGTTATTTAGTGTTGATACCTGTCCAGATATTTTGCTTTGCTTTTATCTGTGAGGCTCCCTCAAAATGTCATCTTATTTTGAGTACAGTGTCAACCTGCTTCACTTATGCAGATGGCTGGTTCTTCCCATGTCAGCTCATGGTCTGAGTGTCAGGCTGATTTTTCCTCTGCCTAGGTGACCCATGAGTGTAAGGAACAGGATGTTTGAGGTCATCACTCCAGTAACTTGTTCAAGAGATCTGCTCACAGTATAAAGAGCTTTAAAAGAAAACAGCAAAGCATTGCCATCTTTTATTCTTTTGTCTTCTGTATGTGGCCTTTGCTATCTCAAAAGTTAAACTGGAGCCAGGCTTTGGTGGGGCACACTTTAATCCTAGCACTAGGAGGCAGAGGCAGGAGGATCTCTGTGAGTTTGAGGCTGGCCTGGTCTACAGAGTGAGTTCCATGACAGCTACACAAAGAAACTCTGTCTTGGAAAACAAAAGCAAAAGCAAACAAAAAAGTTAAACTGTTAACTCAGGGCATGCATGAGGAAAAGCACTTTGAAAAGTTGAACTGTCTATGTGTCGTTCCTGTTTTGACAATGACATCTTCCCATCTATTTACTGAGTTCCCATTACTCTCGCACTTCGTATGTTTCCTGTTTAGTTCTATTTCCTCTAGTGTCTTGGTGGCTGCCCATGCTGCCATCTCCTTACTATGCGTTTTTTCTTCTGACTGGCCTACTGTCTGCTGATTGATGTCTTTGACCCATTTCCTGCTGCCTCCCTTCCTGCTGTCTGTGGGTTGATCTCAGGACATCCTGGATGAATAGAAAAAATGTGTTTGGAAGCCAGGTTGGCATGTGATCACCTACTCAGAGACTGTGTTTGGACAGAAAAATAAGATTGCTCAACTGAAGCATGGATGGGGAATCGTCAGTGATTAAAATTAGACCATGTAATAGTTTATCAATTTTCATGAAATACTAATAGTAGTGAAATTTCTCCTGGTTCCTACCAACTATCATAATTTCTTTGGTCATCAATGAACATGACTGCATGAATTTCAAAGACTGCTCTCAGTTCTCTGGGCAGGACCATAAGTTCTGAGTTCTGGTTCTGAGAGGAAAGCATGTAGAGACTCCCATTCCTGCCTGCCTCTGTTTTCTCTTTTCTCCTCATCTCTGGTGTTCTGAGGTTCTGAGGGATAGGGCCTACTGAGGGAGAGGTGTGGATGCCACCCATAAGTCAGGAATGCACAAGCGACACCTGCATCTGTCTGCCAACTTTAGCCAGCTCCGGAGGCTAGAACTTAGGGGAGGAGCTGAGATCATGACCAGGCAGCTGCTGTTAGAGTTCACACCTATTTAGCTTTTGTCCTATTATTGGCAATGTCTCAGTGGAATTCTTATTGGCCTTTTCTTTTGTGGTCAAATATTAGCAGGGGAGAAGTTATTTCTGAAAACATGGTCTCTATGAGAACACAAACTTCTGAAAACATTGTGTGATTTGAAATCTGTTGTGTCTCTTGTAGGAAGTCCTTTTTAGTAAACAACACCATAGCTTGACTATCTTTAAAGTGTTTCTAGTGTTTTTTTTTTTTTAAAGGAATTCAGATCATGAATTGGTTTCAGATAGGCTTTGCTAAGGTGTACAGAAATACTAAATACCAAGGTATTTTTTGCAGTATTCCCCTATTCTCAGCCTCAATTCCACCCATGGGTCATCTGGGGAAGAAGGTTGGAGAGCAAATTTGGTATTACAGTGCTGCTTTTGCTACCTTTTCACTGGGCTACAACACATGACAGAAGCAACTTAGAGGAAGGAGTTTTTTTTTTTTTTTTTTTTTTCCCCCAGTGATTTCACGACAGGGAAATGCTTTCTTGTTGGTGTGAGCATGAGCATATAAAACAGCTTGCTTACATCTTCCTAGCTGATAGGAAACGGAGAAACTTGAACAAGAAGCTGAGTAAGCTCTTACCCTTAAAGCCCAACCCCATCACCCCAGTTTCTCCAGTTAGGCTCTACATCCTCCCTAAACACTGTTGCCAGCTACAGAGCAAACATTCAAACAATATGAGCCTGGGGTGACATTTTGCTGAATGGAAGGATAGTATTCAAAGAGATTTGTCTGCGGAAATCCATTGTAATTGTGGTGACAGGGCAAAAAAGCCTAGTGGCTTCTATGCTATGTTTCTCTCTATTGCAATACAGTTTGAATATACTCTTGATTTCTTCCCCAGATTTAGGAATTCTCTTTGATTTTATACATTCTGTATTTCTTAAGACATTTAGAACAGGACCTTTCACATTGTAAATTCTCACAAAACATTTTCAGTTTTATTTAGCTATAAATTAAAGATGCAGGAATCTAGATTATGCCTGTGCCCCAATAGTGATTATACTACACAGGGATTAGAAAGTGGTGCCTTTAATTCCAGGACTTGTGAGGCAGAGGCAGAGGCAGAGGCAGAGGCAGAGGCAGAGGCAGGCGGATCTCTGTGAGTTCAAAGCCAGAGTGGTCTACAGAGCTAGTTTCAGGACAGCTAGGGCTGTTACACAGAGAAACCCTGTCTTAAAGTCCCCCACCCCACCCCCAAAAAGAAAAAAAAATAGAAAAAGTTACCCCTGACACGTCACCTCTCATTTCTCCCTGGAAACAGAATCTTCGTCATTGACTGTGTTAATACTTTATTGTCTCTTTCCTGGGAAGTCAAGCAGTGTTGGTTTCCCCAAAACTTAGTTTGTATCTAATGATAGTAATGACTCCACCCCAAACTGTTGCTGAACTCAGAGGGACAAAGGAGACCTTAAAAAGTGTAGTTCAAAGAAAAGAACTATAAGGCTTTGGTTATTTTCTTACTTGTCAAGGATAATGTAAGAAATGCTCCAGGAAAGTGAAAATTCACAAGAACAGGAACAATCTGATGGTAATCTTATTGGTTTTAGGACAGCTTTCACTCAGCCATGTGAGCAGCTTAAGCAAACATTGCTCATAGGGAAGTGAAAACACACACACACACACACACACACACACACACACACACACACACACACACACACACAGTCCCAACAGAAACCCCTTAAAGTCTAATGGTCTTTATCAAGAACTTCTAAAAACATAGATATCTTTTGGCCCCAAAGCTTAACTTCTAAGTATTTATTCTCATAGTTAACTGGTTTTCCAACACATGGTAATGGGCTGGACATATAGAATATGAAATAAAATAACTTCAGAGATTCCATAATGGAATACAAAGCTGTTGTTTTAACTTCAGCACTGGGGCTGCACCTTAATCTACTGCTATCTCAGCCAGCAATTGCCACTCTGCAGTTATTGGCCTGTTTATGTAGGAATGGCCTGGCTGCTCAGGCCATAGCCTGGCGAGAATTCTGTTCCCACAGACACTGGCCTTGTTGCCACTAAAGGTAGCTTTAACTAAATCTCTATCATTCTAATTATGAATAAAACTCAAGATTCACAGACTGGGGTGAAAACCTTGGAGCTCAGAGAGACTGAGTAGCAATGAACTAACCCTGTCTCCTGGCTAGAGCCCAAGGAAGAACTGGTGCTTCCGCTCTGCCAAAGCAGAAAAAGATGGGCCACGCCAAACCCCACCCTGCTACTTACCATGTCTCTCTGTCTCTCCCAGATGCCATTTGAGACTGTGATTACTTTCTGTCAACTAGTTGCTAATGCAGCCTCCTGACTGAAGGTTAATTGTATTTAATTAAAGCAAATGTAAACTCAGGGTTCACAGTGAGATAGAATATCCCCTAGCATTTCCCCCATTTTGTCTAAATACAAAGGAAAGTTTTAACTATAAGCAGTAAAACTATATACAAGAGCAAAAATTATCAGGTATTGTCTGAATAAAAAAGAAAGGTTTTAACTTGAACACAGTAAAACTATATACATCAAGAACAATTATAAAGCAAGGATTACATTCACAGTGTCCAGTCCATTTGTGTTTGGCAAATTCTGAGAAAATACTCCATTATCTATCCTATCTTGGTGAGTCCAAAGTTGTGTTCCTAATTTAATTTCTATCATAATTTGTATTACCAGCCCAAAATTATCTTTTGAGACATCTTAGATAAACAATTTAAGCTTTTATATTTCTTCACCTTCTACACATTACATCTCTTATGTAAGTTTCTTTTCTGAAATTTTTAACAAGATAAACTGTAAGTACCTCATTTTCAACTCCATTGTAGAGCAAAGCAACTTCCAAAACTATAGAAATGACAGAAGCAGCTGGCTGCCTGGACAGTCACCCAAGATTTCTCTACAGCATTAGGGCATCCATCTTTAGTCTACAGTTCGATAATATCTGACAGACATTTTTGTGTGAGGCAGGAATCTTAACGAACTGTCCCACCTTGTGTTGGCAAAGTTCAGCAGTCTTTTTCTTTTGTGTACTGGTTGTATAGTATACTGTCATCATCCAAGGCAAGGGCAGTTGCTTGCTCAAATAGATAGCTTTGACACAGTGAAAGCTAACTCCATATGGAGGTTCTTCAATGCCCATCATCCTTTTATGAAGTAGATTGGTGCTGCCAGAAGCAGACATGTATCATGATCATGAAAAGCCTTAGGTTATTAAACATCTCTGAATTAAATGCCACATCTCTGAAGTATTTGAACATTACCTATCTATCTAAAATACACCTGTGTAACCTTGAAAACATACCTAACATGATTACAAGTTTGATTATTATATATGACTAACTACTAATCTACATTTACAAATTATCCTAAACAGTTTGTAATAATAGCTTTCAAGGACTAGAACTTTATATTACATTTTATGTCAGATGCATAGATACAATACCTTAAACAGGAGTAAGAATATATATACAGTCTAACAAAAATAACCATACCAATGTAAAATATTTGAGATGAAGTAGTCTTTTTATTCTATATTCTGATATGCCCACTAAATGATGACAAACATCTATAACCCACTGAATCACCAAACTTACCCACCCCAGACCCTGTATCGAAATTTGGGCCCCACATTGGGTACCAAATTTTGGGTTTTTTTCCCATTTTTAAAATTTAATTTAGAAACAAGATAGTTTTACATGTCAATCCAAGGTTCCTCTCCCTCCCCTCCTCCCCTAAACCCCCACTCACACCCTATCTATCCCATACCTTTCCTGCTCCCCAGGGAGGGTGTGGCCTTCCATGGGGGATCTTCAGATTCTGTCATATCCTTTGGGATATGGCCTAGGCTTTCTCCCTTGTGTCTAGGCTGAGGAAGTATCTCTCTATGTGGAATGGTCTCCCAAAGTTCATTTTTATACTAGGGAAAAGTACTGATCTACTACAAGAGGCCCCATAGATTTCTGAGGCCTCCTTACTGACACCCACATTTAAGGGGTCTGGATTAGTCCTATGCTGGTTTCCCAGCTATCAGTCTGGGGATCAAGAGCTCTCTCTTGTTCAGGTCAGCTGTTTCTGTGGGTTTCACCAGCCTGGTCTTGTCCATTTTGCTCATCACTCCTTCTCTGCAACTGGATTCCAGTTCAGTTCAGTGATTAGTTGTGGGTGTCTGCTTCTACTTCCATCAACTGCTGGATGAAGGCTCTAGAATGGCATATAAGTCATCATCAATCTCATTACCAGGGGAGGGCATTTAAGGTAGCCTCTCCTCTGTTGCTTAGGTGGTTAGTTGGTGTCATCTTTGTAGATCTCTGGATATTTCCCTAGTGCCTGATTTCTCTTTAAACCTATAATGTCTCCCTCTATTATGGCATCTCTATCTTGCTCTGTTCTGTTCTTCCCCTGACTCAACCTTCCTGCTCCTTCATGTCTTCTCACCTCTCCTCTTCTTCCCTTCTCATTCTCCTAGCTCCCCCTCCCCTCTTCCCATGCTCCCATTTTGCTCAGGAGATCTTGTCCCTTTCCCCTTTTCTAGGGACCATGTATATCTCTCTTAGGGTCCTCCTTGTTTCTTAGCTTCTCTGGTCGTGTGGATTGTAGGCTGGTAATCCTTTGCTCTATGTCTAAAATCCATATATGAGTGAGTACATACCATGCTTGTCTTTTTGTTACCTGTTTCAGAATGGTTTCTTCTAGTTCTATCCAGTTGCCTGCAAATTTCAAGATTCCATTTTTTTCCCATTGAGTAGTACTCCATTGTGTAAATGTGCCATATTTTCTCTATCCATTCCTTGGTTGAGGGGCATCTAGGTTCCTTCTAAGTTCTGGCTATTACAAATAATGCTGCTATGAACATGGTTGAACAGATGTCCTTGTTGTATGAATGTGCTTCTTTTGGGTATATGCCTAAGAGTGGAATTGCTGGATCTTGTGGTAGACTGATTCCCATTTTCCTGAGGGATCACCATACTGATTTCCAAAGAGGCTGTCCAAGTTGGTACTCCCACCAGAAGTGGAGGAGTGTTCCCTTTCTCCACATCCTCTTCAACATAGACTGTCATTGGTGTTTTTGATTTCGGCCATTCTAACAGGAGTAAGATGGTATCTCAGAGTTGTTTTGATTTGCATTTCCCTGATGGCTAAGGATGTTGAGCACTTTCTTATGTGTCTTTCAGCCATTTTATATTTCTCTATTGAGAATTCTCTATTTAGTTCTGTACCTCACTTTTTTTGATTGGATTATTTGGTGTTTTGGTGATTAGCTTCTTGAGTTCTTTGTAAACTTTGGAGATCAGCCCTGTGTTGGATGTGGGGTTGGTGAATATCTTTTCCCATTCTGTGGACTGCTGCTTTGTCTTGTTGACTGTGTCCTTTGCCTTACAGAAGCTTCTCAGTTTCAAAAGGTCCCATTTATTAATTGTCAATCTCAGTGTCTGTGCTACTGGTGTTATGTTCAGGAAGCAGTTTCCTGTACCAGTTTGTTCAAGGGTACTTCCTACTTTCTCTTCTAATAGATTCAGTGTGGCTGGATTTATGTTGATGTCTTTGATCCATTTGGACTTAAGATTTGTGCATGGGGATAGACATGGATCTATCTGCAGTCTTCTGCATGCCAGCATCCAGTTATGTGAGCACCATTTGTTGAAGATGCTTTCTTTATTCCATTGTATAACTGTAGCTTCTTTGTCAAAAAATAAAAATGTTTGTATATATGTGGGTTAATATCAGGGCTTTCAATTCTATTCCATTGGTCCAGCTGTCTATTTTTTGTGCCAATACCAAGCTGTTTTCAAGATTATAACTCTATAATAGAGCTTGAAGTCAGGGATGGTGATGCCTCTGAAGTTCCTTTATTGTCCAGGGTTGTTTTGGCTATCCTGGGTCTTTTGTTTCTCCATATAAAGTTGAGTATTGTTCTTTCAATGTCTGTGAAGAATTTTGTGGGTATTTTGATGGGGATTGCATTGAATCTGTAGATTGCTTTTGACAAGATTGCCATTTTTACCATGTTGCTCTTACAGCTGATAAATACCTTCAGCAAAGTGGCAGGATACAAGATTAATTATAAAATAACATCAGTAGCCCTACTATATTCAGACCATAAGCCCACTAAGCAAGAAATCAGAGAACCATCACCCTTTACAATAGCCACAAACAACATAAAATATCTTGGGGTAACACTAACCAAACAAGTGAAAGATCTGTATATCAAGAAATTTGAGTCTTTAAAGAAAGAAATTAAAGAAGATACCAGAAAATGGAAAGATCTCCCATGATAAATATTGTTTTAACTTTAGAACAGTGGTTGCACCTTAATGTACTGCAATCTCAGTACATTGCAACTCTTCAGTTACTGGTCTGTTTATCTAGCAGTATGTTGGCTGCTCAGACCAGTCTTGTGAGAATTCTGCCATTAGGTTCTTCTGTAAGCTTCTCTTTGATTCAGATTATCAATTACCCAGTTATCGAGCTATTGTTCTATAGTCAACAATGAGGATTATAATTTTATGGGATGCAAGTTAGGAGTCCCATGAGGATCAAGGGACCAGGGGTTTGAGGGGTTTGGAGTATCTTTCAGTTCTTCCCTTCTTAATCAAGAGCTCTTTTGACTAGAACTCTCCCCAATATCTGCTTTGTAATATCCAACACATAAAATTCCTTTTGCCAGATCACCAGGGCAGGAGAATCTATGGAATCTGAATCACCTGGGGGCTGTTTATATCTGCTAATTTTTTCTTTCCCATATATTAAAAGAGTCAACAACTTCAGATATTTGTAACTGGGCATAGCCTGGTCTGCTGCTTTAGAGTATTCTGCCTTATAATTCAAATTGCTGTCATTGTCTGTGGAATAAATTCTAGAAGATCCTCCTTATATAGAATGCTTTTGAATATGACATGTTTCCATAGTACTTATTTTTGGAAGAATGTAAAATATGAGGTAATCAAAAGAAAAAAGGTAGCTAGTGAGATGGCTCAGTGGTTAAAGGCACCTGCTGACAAGCCTAATGATATGAGTTCAGTCTCCTGAAACCACATGATTGAAAGAGAGAACCCACAAGCTGTCCTCTGACCTCCTCATGCACACTTTGGCATGTGTGTGCTCACACATATATCTAAGAAATAAACAAATGTTTAAAAAAAACCAATATATAAACAAAACAAGCAATATTAGACCACAGTAGTCAGTATACTGTAGGTTCAGTGTACAGTCGGTTCACCATGCTTCTAAGCCCAAGGAATTTGTTTATTTACACCATATAAAGGTTTTGAGGATACTATCATGGCAGGCATTTCAAGGGTGTAGCTAACCTATTAGTTTAGACATAAGTTATCTTGATTTCATCTGTATACATGTGATTTCCCATGCAGAAGTTTTGTTCCATTCCTAGACTGTCTGTGGGAAGATGGAGCTAAGTTTTGACTGACTGAGCCAAGGAGTGTTGGGTGTGTCTAGTGTTGAAGGTTCCTTTTCAAAGATTATTGGAAAGTATCTTGAGGGCAGCTTTGGAAGAAAGGGGCCTTTCTTTCTTTCTTTCTTTCTTTCTTTCTTTCTTTCTTTCTTTCTTTCTTTCTTTCTTTCCTTTTTCCTTCCTTCCTTCCTTCCTTTCTCTCTCTCTCTCTTTCTTTCCTTCTTTCTTTTTATTGTCATGCAAGTTCATTCAACATGTTTTGCTAGTTAAAAGCATCCCATCCAAGGATGAGGTGAATTAGACTATAAATACAAAATTATGTGTGAGAGAAAAAAGTGACCAACTCTTCCCCATTCAGTGCAGGGGAGTGATGGACTCCCTCCTTTTAGTGCTGCAGTCTAAGCAGTGAGCTACTTTTCTACATCCTCTGAGAGGATTATTTTCTTTGATCCAGTTCTTGGTAAATACTCAGACCCTAAAGGAAATTCAGATTATCCTGGATTAGTCACTTATACTCAGAGTGGTTAGTGACTAAAAAGTGTTCCTTGCTCATTGGAAAATATCTGAGATTCAGAAAAAGAAGCCTTCTGGGGAATCACAAGAAAACATCTCCCTGAGGATTTAAAGGTCACAGGTGACAGTTTTAAAACCACAGATATTGCCATGCTGTTTCAAAAATATCTCTATACGCAACTCAGTAACAGTTACTTAAAAAGGGAAAAATCAAAGATGTGGAATATGAAGGGGCCTCAAAGTGCAGTTAAATGAGAGTAAAAGTTAATCTTCAGCTTTTTGCATGCGTCACAATCTAAGAGAATTTTTAAAAGCCGATTGAATGTAATATTTGAAGTTGAAAGTAAGAGTTGATGTGATTAGGTCTGGCCCCAAGCCACGGCTGCCACTAGAAAAGTGAAAAAAGGAAAAAAAAAAAGCCTGTGGATCAATCCAGTTTCCACAGAAATCCTATTTTATTAGTGATGCCTGCTGGATTGACAGAGTGTTCAAGTGACATTCATGGATGGGGAAATAGACAATAAATAAGTCCTGTATGCAGAGGCATTTACCTCCTCTCCACAGGACTGGTCACCACATTCTCCAATTTCTGTAGCCCTTCTCTGGTTCTACTGCAAAGAACAGAGTAAATCTGGAGGGGTGAGTTCATAGTATGGGTCTTTGGGGGGTCGCTGTCTCTCTCTCTCTGTCTCTCTCTGTCTCTCTCTCTCTTCCTCTCCCTCTCCGTCTCTGTCTCTCTGTGTCTCTGTCTCTGTCTCTGTCTCTGTCTCTCTCTCTCTCTCTCTCTCTCTCTCTCTCTCTCTCTGTGTGTGTGTGTGTGTGTGTGTGTGTGTGTGTGTGTGTGTATGTGTGTGTGTGTGTGTGTGTTTGCACAGTGGAGGCTGGAGATCAGTGTTGAATGTCTTCCTCAATTACTGTCCAACTTAGTGTTTGTGACAGTGTTTCTCACTAAACTTGTAGCCTGCCATTTTGGCAATACTGGCTGGTTGTGGGCTCCTGGGATCTGCCTGATTCTGTCCCATCAACAACAGTGTTACAGTTGTTTGCATCCACACCCAGTTTTTATGTGGGCTCAGGAATCAGTGTCCTTCCCTGTCAGCTGTATGATGTAGAAAGTGAATTGAGCCCGGCGTTGGTGGCGCATGCCTTTAATCCCAGCACTCGGGAGGCAGAGACAGGTGGATCTCTGTGAGTTCGAGGCCAGCCTGGTCTCCAGAGCGAGTGCCAGGATAGGCTCCAAAGCTACACAGAGAAACCCTGTCTTGAAAACAAACAAACAAACAAACAAAAAACCAAAAAAAAAAAAAAGAAAGTGATTTGAGTTTGGAGGATATGTTGACTTTTCTCTAATTGTATGATGTGTAGGCAGCTCTAAACATGAATTAAAATTTCCAAGTCCCTTTAGGCACATAGAACTTCTCCAGTTTCTGTCAGCTCATATCAAAACTGTGAACTGACAGGAGTATGTAGGCCATGGCCCTGGAAAGTGAGTCTGTGTGGCTTCAGTGGCTTCCCTGGGAGCTGGTGATGGCCTTGCCTGATACCACCTGCACAGCTCTACTGAATGGTTCTCTACTGGGATGGGGCCTGGAGGAAATCTTGTTCCTTCCTATGTGTTCAGCTTAGTTCTCATTGCTTAACTTGCTTAAAGCTGCTACATATTCTCTGTAGCTTGTCTCTCTTCTCCTAGCTTGAAGGCAGGGAATGATTTGCAAATAAGATTCCAGTTGTAGAACAATTTCTTTTACATTTGTGAATGGACAGTTGAGTTTCTTGTTGGGGATGTCCTTACAGGCATTTGGAGCATGGTGATAGTTGGAACAATGAAGATTTTCTCCCAGTCTTCTAGTTGGTGTGAGAATACTGGCATCACTGTTCTTAGTGTGC
Organism: Cricetulus griseus; assembly: GCF_003668045.3. NCBI lineage: Eukaryota > Metazoa > Chordata > Mammalia > Rodentia > Cricetidae > Cricetulus > Cricetulus griseus. The sequence continues at coordinate 47,674,218 of NW_023276806.1, read as the reverse complement.
TTCCTACCACCTACCTTTTAGGAGGAAGCATTGAAATTTACATACCACTGTGTAAATTATATTACTGAGACTGTTATAGTCCTTCATAATCTAAAACAGTGGTTCTCAACCTGTGGTTGTGACCCCTTTGGGAGGTCAAATGACCATTCACAGGGTCATCTAAGATCATCAGAAAACACTGATATTTACGATTTACAACAGTAGCAAAAAATCACACTTATGAGGTAGCAATGAAAACAATTTCATGGTTGGGGTCACCGCCAACATGTGAAACATGTTGACTTTTCTCTACCTCTATCATGTGGGTGCCGCTCTAGTCCCTTTAGACACCCACAGCTTCCCCAGTTTCTGTGGGCTCCTTTCAACACTGTGAGCTGTATTAAAGGGTCTTAACACTAAGAAGATTGAGAACCACTGCTCTAAAGGTAGGATTCTGGGGCCTGACTGGAACACAGCAGGCAATGTGGTTGGGCAAATGCCAGAGGAGTCAGGGAATGGGCTGGAGGGGCAGGGAGTGCAGAGACCCTGGAGTGAGCTGCTTAGCAGTTGCAGCTCTTTGCATGAGGGGCACAGGTGTAAACATTCATGTGGGGGTGGGGGATCCCAATAACTGTTTGGAAATGATGTTCAGTCTTCACGGTAGCCTGGTAAACGGTGAATATAATGAAAGAGGAACTAGAAGGCATAGACAAACAGGCAGTCAGGCAGTCATTATAGCACCTGAAAGGAAACAGTGGGCCTGTAGCAAGGCAGAGGCACAGGGAGAGAGAAGGAGGTTGCATCTGAGGGGAGTTCAATGGGCAGATTGACAAGGCTTAGATCTGGGGCAGGCTTCTAGAAATGGTTTGATATCCAGCTCTGGGAGAGACAAGAGTGGGATTGAGGGGGTCTTTCAGAGAGGAAGAAGTTTTAAGGGAAAGATGCTCCTCTTTGGGGATCTTTGGAGGTAGAGGACCAAGGCTGGCAAGGCAAGACGGTAGGACCATAGCAGCGCGAACACCTCCTGAGACAAGTGTGCACTCAGATTGTTTCACTTTACTTTCCCAACAGGCTTGGCTTACAGGCAATGCTTTCCCCGAAATCTCACACATCAAAGGGAAGCCAGTCAGAGTGTCCCATATTAACCCAGTCAGTGGGAGGTGGAGGTTGAATTTGAATTCAGAATATCTTACTGCTTATGTAATAACCTAGCATACACTAGCATACACTATTCCTAAAGGAGGTAGTTATTCTTGATAATTTCAATTGTGGTGGTTCAAAAAATAAAAAAAAAATTATATTTGTAGCCATCACTGGGGTCAGCACATGCTGTGAATTTCACCCATTTAAGCCCCCCTCCCCCAAACACACACACACACATCCCACGTGTGATTCTTAAGAACAATGGAAACTCATTTCCCATGGCTTACAGACTATCAGAAAAGACACTTTGTCTGTCTCCCTGGGCTATATTTCTGTGCTTGGCCCATGGAGATGGTGCTAGGAGCACTTTTCTAATGGCACCCTGCAGGCAAAAGTGACAAAGAACAGCCAGCATTCAAGGAAATCTCTGAAACATGGTTGGAAGTGATGCTGAGCTGCCCTGTATCCTAATGGGATAATTTACTGTGCGAAATTGGAATTGCAAAGAAAATTAATATAATGAGTTCTTTTGATTTCCTAGGAGACTGAAGGTGAATTATATTGCTAATCTGCAACTCTCCATCTGGCTGGGTTTAGAACTGGGCCTTCCTGTCAAGAATCTGGAGTTAAGGGCTTCTGGGTGATATACTAGTTTTCACAGTTGCTTTTGGACCACAGCTGACCTCTCTTCCTTCTTATCTGACTCACAGACTGACATGCTGAAGCCCCTACTCCCAGTTACCTCTTTTAGACCCTGTGTTTGTCTCTACTCCGTAGGGCATTCACTAGGAACCTGCAGGAGCCTTGCTGCTGCACCTGGGTCTCCAGCCACAGCTGCTCACTTGGGCTGTGGCACTGTCATGGCAGCGTCCTCTTCAACTGCTAAGCTGGTTTTTTGCACTCGCGGCACAGCCCACCCCTCTGTAAAAATCACTGCTCTAGTATTGTTATAGAACCAAGCTATCCGGTCAGAGAATAGGTTAAGAGGGAAAATGTTAGGATAATCAGCAAGGTACATTCACAAGTAGTATCTTTTTCTTCTGATGTGCGTGTTGGACCCCATAGTTTCCTTCAACTGTTCTCCTTGGCTGTGGCTTCCTTAACCCGAGACCTTCCAAGGAGCTTTAGCAGTACTCCTGGGTAGATGGCTTGCTTCAATTGCAAGTTACAATAGTGACACTAATGTGCCAGATAAGCAAAGACTGGGCTCTTGTCAGGGGTCTCTTGAAGAGAATAGCTAAAAAATGGGAAGTTTGTCCATTATTCAGTATTGCATTTTGCTTTATGTAATAGCTTTTAAACTGACAAACTGAGTGGTAAAACAGCTCTAACTGAAGAAAAGTCATCATCAAATGGAAAGAGTGGTGGTGGTGGTGGGCCCTATGTTCTTTTCTGGTTCTAGGGTTGAGGAGCTGGGTGGTCTAATATTAATTTTCGCGGGGAGTTCCTTCTTCAGTTATGTATTATTTTCCCACTTGTGCCAGGCTAACCCTTTACACATTCTGACCAGTGCGATCCAGGATCTTCTCGGTGATTTTTGCAAAGCAAACATAACTCTCTCATAGAGTCCAGTGACTCTAAGAGAATCAAACAGGGCAAAATGGGTTTGGGTCTCCTGCCCTGAAGGTATTTCCTGTTGTTGGAGAGCAGACTAGCTATCATTGGAATATCTTGCTACATTTTCACATGCCCTTCAGAAGTGTCGAAGTTCCTGTAAGCAGTCTGAAGAACGCCCCTCATCCCCTCCCTTCCCTCACGAGCAGGCATTCTCTTTATCTCCTTCCTATAGCAGAGCCTGGATAGAGTTAAACATACATTTGGCAAGGATGTGACTGCTGCCTTTGTAACAGACTGTTATAACCACTTACTGATGGGAAAATGGCAAAATCATTAGATTATTTACATATGCTGGTGTGTCACCCAGCATTAAAATGAAAAAAGTACATTTGTGCATGATGGCATGGCTGTTATTGACTGTTTATGACAACGCATGGCTCTGAAAGTTTTAGAAAACTCCTCAAAAGATTCAGAAAACAGCTTTATAATAAATCCCTCTGTTTTCGAGACAGGGCCACATCCCATAATTTACACTGTCTTAGAACTTGCTATGTGTCACAGATTGGTCTTGAAGTTGTAATGATCCTCCTGCCTTGTTTCCTAAGTGTCAGGATCACAGACATGAGCCATCACACCAGGCTAGGAGCCAGGAACTTATTTATTAGAAGAATAAGGAAGAAAATGTAAAAGAAAAAAAGGGTGCAAGAATTACAGCAGATTCTTAGCCGTGACCCCCCCCCCCAAGACCTCAGAGAAGTGGAGGGTGACAAGTTTCATATATTAATACTTTAACTTGAAAATTTTTGAGTTCTTTTGAAAAAATTGAAAGCTGATTTTGAAAACTTTATAAAGTGTTAAGTGCCATGGCACAGTTATAGCCATGGCCTCAGAGAGGATTCATAAAATCCAGGTGTGGAGTGGGAATGGATTAGAGAGAGAAGGCACCTTGGAGGAGCCAGCATCCTTGCAGAGCTCTGGCCACGTCTGATCAAACCTAGGGGACTTTGAAGTAGGTTTTCCAGGTAAAGGGACACTCACTCCTGCATCACCCAGGCTCCTCTTTCCTCATGAGCGGTCACAGTGCTCAGCCACGGCTCCCAAGGACATCACAGTGCTCAGCCACAGCACATCACAGGACATCACAGTTTGTGCCACATCTTATAGTCCCATTGTGGCTATCTTAGAGTACTCTTTAACCATTGAGAAAATCCCTGCTTGACTTCTGGCTACTGTCTACTCCCCAAGACTTCCGGCCCTTCTGTTCATTCGCTTGCTGAATTCTCTTTCTCCAGTGCAATTAGCCCTGTTCTCCCCTTTCCCAAACCTTCTCAGTGGTCCTATTGCTTCTATGATGTAATCTCCAATTTAGAGCAGGAATGAGAAGCCTTGCTCACATCTCCCACTTTCCTCACACAGTAGGTCTAATCTATGTTACCCTGGGTATAACCTTGACTTCTTTACAAATGTATCCTCTTATCCATGGGGCTGGAGGATGTGGCTACAGAAAAGAAATCCAGGATGTGGAGTCAGTATAGCTTATTGTATTGTTACAGCCTTCGGGCTACCTCACCCCCCTTTCTGAGAATTGGTGTCCATAATTTTTTCATTTTGAAGTAATTTAAAATCAACATTATTTCATGGAACATAGGCCTTTTAGTTTTCTTTCATAAATGCTCTTGCCTGTATGCTTCAGAGAGGCAGGTCAGAGAATCCACACAGGGGACTTGAGGATCTGGCATTGCTTTGTGCACTTGCCTGCTTTCAATCTGTAAACATTGTCATTATGGATTAGTCGTTGTTCTGAAAGCACCACATTGACTAAACAGCTTTTATTTGTTTTGGCTAAACTTAGTATCAGAGCTATGTGTAGTAGGCTAGACATAAAAGTGAGGGGTCTCACAGCCACTCATTGCAAGGTCACTTCACAATCTTTACATTCCCCTGTCCCATGAATTTGTAACTCTGTAATCTTCTAGTTTTGAATAGTATTGAATAGCCTTCATTGAATCATTGGAATTGCTTCAGCTAAATTTTCAGCATGCTTAAAGGTAGGACTAAGGTAATAGACTGTCGTCTGGCTCCCTCTGGTGGTCGGTGCCTACATGACAAATCAAGCTGTACATTTTCTTTTGTTTCCAGTTTCCCCTCTTCAGTGAAGGGGAAGGCAACTGATTGGGAAGAGACTGTAATTGTCCTGAGTGTTGGCAGATAACAGAAAGTGAAGTGTTTTGCTAATCTATAGTTGTTATACAAAATATCTTCAAAGGCAAAATAAATTGCCATTAAAATGCATATTAAAGTAACAGTAATAATATGTTATTGCTGTGTTGTTTTCCTTGCTAAGCAGGGACTGAGACCACAGCATAAAATACAATAAACAGCAGAGCATTCTTTGTGTTTCTGTGCATTGGCACATACCAATAAGGTGTGTCGAAACTCAACACTAGTTAGTCAAGGACCTGAATACTGCTTCTCAAATTATTCCAGAAGTTATTTCCCAAATCTAGACTTTTCACTTAGAAACTCGTGCTTTTGGCATTTTCAGATTTTAGTTCCATTTTTCCTAGTGTCTCAGGAGGAGGCTAGGGTTAGAGGTAGAATTTGGTGGTCAGTAGCTTTGCCCCTCTAGTCTCTAGGTCTCTGGCTTCATTTTGCCCCCAGGAACTGTCCTAAAGCATCCTCTGTCCCTTCACTCTTTTGTTTAAAATGTAGAAGCAGTTGTTTGTCTATTTGTAAGTTAACGAAACTATACACATGTCATGTATAGCACGATGTTTTGATCTGTGTATGCTCTGGAAGAATGCTTCCATAGAATTGATCAATGTATGCACCTTCCCTACTTTCTCATTTTTTTTCTTTTTTCTTTCTTTCTTTTCTTTGTGCTAACATGCCACATCAATTTTTTCCACAATTTTCAAGAATCCAGGACCACAGGACATTGCTATTTATAGTCAATATATAATTACAATTTCCTGTGTAGTCAATTTTTTTTTTCTGTAATAAAACTTGACAAGCATTTGATGAGCATTCTCATTTTTTCAATAACTTTTTAATACTTGTTTTATAGAGGCTAGCAAAGGTGACTTTACCTGACAATGAGTGCACAGAGCTCCACATAGGCTCACTACTGAGCTAGGTGCTCTTCGAATCCACCCATGGTGCTGGTCTCCTTTAGAGGCTTCCCCTGAGGCCTGGAGACCGTTGCACATTTCTGTCTTGGAGCTGAGGAAGTTTAGATGATCACTAGACTGTGTCAGTCCAGACAGACATGCTTTTCTCATTCACCCTCTTCTTCAAAATAAATTGCACAACAGAACCTCCTTTGTTGTGTTTAATTTTGAGAGCTTGAGTAATTATGTTTATCATAAAAATGGAGTCAATAAGGAAAATGCATTCTAGATCACTGGTTTCCACGGTTAAGTCTCTGACAAGGGTGATTTTAGGTACAAATGATTGAAGGAGGAGTAAAATTACTAGGTACAGATGCCAAAACTGTTAGCAGAGCACACTTGGGCTTACGTGCTGAAGATCTTCATAAGGAGATTTTGAAATGTGTAATCAAAACTAATTTAGAACAAAACAATTCTTGAACATGCTCAGAATTTGAATAAAGCCATTTCCTCAAAGTTGGCAATGAGAAAGATTTGCTACCTTTTTAACCTTGTGCATGTACTGTGTTATTTAATTCTCACAGTAGTCTAATGATCATTAGCTAGTATCTAGAGGAAGAAGTCAAAACCAGTGAATTTAAGTTGTTGCCTAAAGTTACCTTTCATGGATGAGAAATCCAGATTTGAATTCATGACATCAGGCTCAAGAGCCAGCAGTCTCAACCACTTTGCTGCTCAACAGTGCCTGCTGAGGTGTGGAAATATCTGATATCTTTGTGGTCCAAAATACAACAGAAACTGTGATGACTGAACACTTCAAATTTCACTAGTATAGTCAAGGAAATGGAATTTATGTTTTTAAATTTTAACTTAAATGACTTCACATAGCTAGTGGGTACTATGTTGGGGATACTGATTTATGTGACTTTTAAGGTTTTTTTGGTTTTAGGTACTAGATGTTCAGGTTTGATGAGTTTAACTCCCTGTTTTATTGGAAAGAGACTGTTGTCTATGTCTCAGTGATCTGATTTAATTCATAAAATTAGAAGGGACACAGGCATAACCCATGTGTTTTACTTTCCAATCATGACTTTCCATTTGATGTTTTTGAGCCTATAAATTTATCTTTCTCTAACCATTGTTAATATTGAATGGGAAAACTGCTGCTTTTGAGAAAAGTGTTAAGCCTTGTTAAATACATGTTCAATGAACATTTTGCTCTTTTCTTTCTTCAGGTAATAGAAACATTATCTCGGTTATCCCGCACACCAATAGCATTGGCCACAGGAATCAGGTAAGTTCATGACTCTGTGGTTCCTGTCTCCCAGGTAGTTCATGGCAATGTCTGTTTCTTGATTTCTTGAATGGCTATTGTTTGCAAAAGTCTTTGTACTTGGTATTAAGTGCCATATACACATTTGAGATTTACTGAGCAATTATGAACTTATTCATAGAATTGAATGAGGCACAATGACTGAACATTGTTTTTAGCTCCCTGGTGACTGCCACTGGTTATTGCTCTTTTAAAAAATATCTCTTCAGCATTTATATATGTATAATTCATTAAGACAAATGCAAATGTTTTAATACATAAATATTTTAAAATATAATGTATTTGGTTCCTGTAGAAGAGACCATAACAATAACTCACAGCTTTTATGGGTTTAAGGAAAAGTCACACAAGCATTAAATGATAGATGCAAAAGAAGGATATGTGTTGACGGTTGGGTAATACATGAAAAGCTTGGAAGTAGATTGTTTATCTATATCATCTCCATGCAGTAGAGTATAATAAAGTTGGTAAGCATGGAAGTAGAGGTGTGTTAATTGTTCAAGCTTTTTCTCTTTTAGAGACTGCACATTGCTTAAGTTGGAGCCATTAATAAATAAAAGAAACAGGAAATTAAGAAGATATAGCCAGGCTGCATGGAAATAGAAGCTTTATTTTGTATCTTATGTCTTCTAGGCTTTGTGTTCTAGACTCCATCCATGATAGGGCGTTGTAAGCCTCTAGCTATGCCTTTTTGTTTCATTTCTCTGTGCCGAGGTTCTATCCTACTCTGAGGAAGGACATCCAAGTGTGTCTCATAGAAGTGTTTAACACTGGCTCAGCAGCTTAATTCCTGGATGCCACCACAGTGGTCTCAGGGAGGACACTCTGGAGACCCTGTCTCAGAAGTGGGCCATGATTTTTCAATAGATTGTCAGTTGGTTGATTCTTCAATTCCTTCTAATTTGCTCTTCAATAATGAGTAGCTGTGCATGTCCATATATATTTTGTGTCCTTATATGTATGCAGTAGATTTTGAAGCAAGCATAGCCTGCTTTGTATGTACTTTTGATTCAGAAATGTGTCCTATCAGAATTATTTTTTCCTTTTGAAATTTTCTTGTAGATACCTTGTAGATATAAAAGCCTGATAAAATGTGCCTGTATTGAAAAAGAACAACCCTGAAAGCTTGGTTACATGTGTCCTTTTATTTTAAAAAATGTAGGCCCCTTTGCTATCTTAAGTATTAAATTAATTCATAATATACTAAAGTCAAAATTGTTTTAAATAATAAAATATAATTAAAAGTCTTCCTTTCAATGAAACTCTTTGGCCATTATTTAACATTTATTATTTTGGTGACTCCTTTTTATAAACATGAAACATGTTTACTACCAAAGAGTAGAGCATTTGTCATTACAATATAGTTGCTATGGTGATTTTGTTATTCACCCTTTTAAAGCATTATTTTGGTCATAAGAAGAAATGTTATGAGCCAAACAAAGATGTCAAATGATAGGAGTGGGGAAAAATTAACGCGTGGTATTTTTAACAAGGGACAAAAACAACTCGTCAGTCTCTTTGAAGTCTACTTAGCTAACTGCTCCAAAAATGAAAATAAAAAATACAACTTAAATACCCTGATGTCTGAACAGGAAAATTTGCCAGGGTCAAAAATCTTATGTATGATGTCTTTGTCTTCTAATAACCATTATCCTTACTATCAAGCTGAGCCATTAAAGGTGATTTGTTGTCAGAGTCTTTGTTGGGTCAGATCTTACAGCTTGAGTGAGGGTGCTGAAGGCATGGGCATGGGCAAAGCTGCTTGTCTCCTGAACTGGGCATGGTGGCAGGTGTTGTGGGGTGACCGTGCAGGTACCGGGCAGGTGGGAGATCAGGTAAATGCATTAGCATGTCCCCAGCTGCATGCATCTGTAGGGACTGGCTGTAATGCTGGAGACGATTTAGGGTAGCAGGTGTTGCAGTCTCCCCAGGGGACCCCCAGGCACAGCTGCTGGGCAAGCGCTTTTGGGGAAACCCTAGAAATCATTAAATATGATGACTTGTTTGAGTGGCAGCAAATTTTACTTTCTAATTGGTGGTAAATGCTCATCTTGATTGCTCACTCGCCCGTGTTTTTTCCTTCCTTCCCAGGCCCTTCCCCACAGAAGAAAGTGTAAATGATGAAGACATCTACAAAGGCCTTCCTGACTTAATAGAGTATGTTGAATATTTTCAGTAAAATTAAGCCACTACCCAAATTTGCACTTAGCATAGATGTGAGCTATAATAAGCTCTCTGCAGGGTAAAAGTGATGTGATGATTAAGATACAATAAAAATTATCTTTAAAACGATGATGGGAAGTTTCACAGAATATATGCTTCAACTGGCTTTTAGTTCTTGCTCTGTGATCCTATGAAGAGAAACTCACTGTTGAGAAGTAAAAAAAACTGGACGTTTCTCAAAGGCATAATAGAAAGGTAGATTAAGCTGGAACTACATAATTAGGGAATAATATAAAAAGAGATGAAGTTTACTCCTGGCGTAGGGCAGAAAGTGTGTGCTTTGTAGTCAGCCCAAGGAAGCACGGCTGCAGGCTGGAGTCATTCAGGGATGTGTCAGTAGATGGTGCTTATGCGGAGCACAGGATCCTATGGGCTTTATTATTTAATAGTCAGGAGCAGCCGAAGGCCTTGCAGCTGATTATCTTCTGCTGATTGAGTGACTTGTGCAGATTAAGAATAAATATAAAGCTTGATCCTCTCCCTTCAAAGACCTTATGATATAGCTCAGGCATGTTTGCAAAGAATTCTAAGAGATGGATTATGCTCCAAGGGCAATTCTTGGAATCTGTGGGAATCCATTCTTTCATCTGCCCAACACTGAGCGTGCCTTGGCGATGACTGTTTTATCTGCTGGTATTACTGGTCCCTCACCATTTGTCTGTCTCAGGTATCGCTTTACAGAGAGACCTCCCCCGGTGACCCATCAAAAATAGCCACCACACCCTTTCCTTACTCTGTGTTTTTAGAGTGTTTGTTGCTGGCTCTGACAATATTGGATTGCTTCACCGACAGTGTCTTTACTCCAAGGCAGCCACAGCAGGACCTTTGTGCAAGACTGTATTCTTAGAACTTCAAACTGTGATAGGCTGGAGAGATGGCTCAGTGGTTAAAGCAGCTGGACAAGCAAAATGATCTGAGTTTGGATTCCCAGAACTCTCTTTTAAATAGTGGGTGAATGTGACAGCTTGTCTGTAATTTTAGCCTCAGAAAGCAGAGACAAAGGGGTTCCTCTAGAGCAAGCTGGCTAATGAGACTCGCCATATGGGTGAGCTCTGGATTTGATTGAGAGGCCCTGCCTCAGTAAATAAGGTGGAAGAGTAATCAAGAAGGATTCCAGATATCAACTTCAGGTCTGTACACATATTTGCATATATTCAGTTGCATACATATGCACATATACCGTCACCCTCACACATACAAGCATACATATATATGTACATGGAACTATGCCACATACACATATACATGAAAAATGGGGAAAAAAGAGATTAAGCCACATTTGGTGTATGCACATGAATAAGCCAAAAGAACATTAAACACCTACTGTTTACCAGGCATTATGCATTAGGGTTGAGCTATTTAATCATTCAATAGTAAGAGAGTTTTGTTTGCTCATTTGTGCCCTAACATGTTCTGTGTGTTATCTCATGTAATGGCTGTGTTATGTTCCCACTGTTATCATTGAATGAAAAATACAAAAATTTACATCAAACTAACTTGTTTAAGATGACATCACACATAGTAGTCTTTGAACCCAGATGTTTCAGACCCTGGAGCTAGAGGATCTTAATCACTGTCCTGGATGAGATGGGTGGTGACTTGGTGCTCTGGGAGCTATCAGGAGAAGAACAGGAGAAGAGAGGACTGATGGCAGCCATAACAATGGGCAGCAAGTAGCTCTTTGTAGACTAAGCGACATTTGGAGTGGCCTTTAAGTCATATATTTTAAATATCCTTTGCAGATAGTTTCTTACTGCTTCTAAATGTCCCAGAACTCACTACCATTAAGTAAGATAGATGATGATTATCTGATTAACTGGCAACAGTCTTTTATAAAGTGACTGTAAGGCTATTGGTCTTGTAATCAGATTCTTAAGAAAAACATATTATGTCCAGCTGTGATGATGTTCTTTTGATATATATATATATATATATATATATATATATATATATATATATATCCTTTGCCCACCTGGTTCTTCTTAGTAGTATTGTTAGGTAAGATTTAGTCTGGAGAGGATGGTGGGAGGAGGCTTTCAACTCAATGTCAGAGGATGGATTCCATCATCCATTTTGATTCTGGCATGACCCCTCCCATCAGGACAGGCCCCTTCCTCTGTTGTTTAACTCAGTTAGCTCCATCATGATCTCACAAAATGCCCAGACACAGGACAGCCAGGGCTGCATAGAGAGACCCCATCTCACCGCCCCCAAGACATAATGAAACCAAGTGCTCAGACTAGTCCAATTGCTTCACTGTTTCCATCAAATGCCCTGCTATGGAAACCACAGAGCTGCCAATATGGCTTTACTCCTCAGACTTCAAGTTGAAGATAAAAGGCATCTTTCATTCTTTTTCCTCTCTCCCTAATTCCAAACAGTTTCTGAATCTGATGTCACAGTCCTGAGTTTCCCTGTCTCCTTCCTCATCAGCCTTTACCTGAGTTGCAGCTTTCAGCCTCATAGTGTTTTGCCTCTTGGTTTCTGGTTCCCCCTGCCTGTTTTCTGCTCCCCACCTTCCCTCCTCTGTAAACCCCCTGCTACTTTCTAGATATACCAGCTAAGGTTGAGCTCATAGAGTGCATGGCTCTTTATAGTTGTGTTTCAGCTCTTCCCTCCAGTGGTCCAGCACACTGCCCCGAGGGGTTGCCAAGCTCAGCATCCCCAGGCTCTCTGGACTCCAGCCTTCATGTTAGCTCCCTTTACACGAGCACAGGCTCTCTCTTCACTTGGCATGGGTGTGTGCCACCCTTATGAGCATTTGTGACTACAGGTATACCTTCCCAGAAAACAGACATCTATTGAATAAGATGACATAGTCATAATCTAACTCAGCCATATGACCTTTTCCCCAACTTTATTTAGTGATTTTTTTCTCTTCCCTGCTCTTTTAGTTTGTGTTAATTTCTCTTGTTACATATATAAAATTATATGTTTATAGGCTGTTCTCCTTAAAAGTCAGTTTCTGTGTGCTTGTGTGTTGTGTATGATGTGTGTGCATGCTGAGTATATGCATTCATGGGTGAGGGTGGGTGCATGGGTGCCTATGTGTGTTTTTGGAGGTCAGATGGCAACCTTGCCTCCTACTTTATTTGAGACTGTGTACAGCAGGCTGGCGAGCTGGCCCACACACTTCCCGGGATTCTCTTGTCTCCATCTTCCAGCTTGCTGTAGAACCCTGGATTACAGAGGTGCTGACATGCTCAGCTTTATGTGGGTTCTGGGGATTCAAACTCAGATCATCACACTTGCATGACAAACACTTTACACACTGGTCCACATCCTCAGGGAGACAGCTTTTGATCTATATGGCTCACATCTTGAGAGCGTGGAATTCAGTCAGTTCTTCAAAAATATCTGCTGGATGGATGAGCAGATGGGTAGGTGGGTGGACAAGTATTTCTGAAGCGAATTTTTCTCGGATCCTAATTCTCTCAAGCTTCAGTTCCCTCCTTTAATATACCTCCCTTTTCTTTGGGTTTTGACAGTTCACTTCTGTCAAATGCCTCCAAATAATCTTTCATGACAAACATAAGCAGACTGTGATTGTACCAGCTTTGAAAAATGTTCCATGTTGCAGAGTGACACAGATACAGTGTTCTTACAGTGCCTTTGTTTATGTCAGTTTATAACATTTAGCCGGTACCAGCTGAAGAGGAGTGCTCAGGGTTGGTCATATGAAAGCGCTGAATTTCATTCTCAGAGAGATTAATGTTTCATTCCAACCACTCTAAATTGGTCAAGGCCAATCTTTGGGGTTATGTTATAGAAGTTTTAAAGGAGGAGAGAAAACTGAGGAGAGTAGCAGTCATAAAATGGAGGAAATACCATTATCAGCTATGATCATGGTTTCGCAGGAGGGGCTTGGGATCAGTGCCCTGGCAGCCGCTGTTAATGTCCAAGTGCTCATGGGGGACTGAAAAGTACAGTATTTCCAAGAAACCGATATGCAGTATTTAATGGCTTTAAAATAGATTTTTAAATATTTTAAGAATCTTTGCCTGTCGCCCTTTTAAAAATAAAATGCAAAAAACACAGCTAAAGGCAATTTGGTTGTAGAAACATGTCTGTGTATCTTCTAAGTGAGCTCCAAACCATGGTTTGAAAAGACTGGATTAGGTGATAATAATGTTACACCAACTGATGCTGTTATCAAACAGATTTTGCTATGTCAGCTATTCTTTAATTGCCCTGCCCTTCCCACATTTTGCCCTTTAATAATATAATGAAGCTGAGGCCATGGAATACCGGGATGCAGAGGCAATGTGATGAGGCCATTAAAATACTCCATGTAAAACAAACATGTTTTTGAGATCATGACTCTGCTGTAGACTAGATAGGTTACCTTTGACATGTCTAGTAACTTTCAGGCCTCCCAGATTCATCATTTTTCATAGAACAAATACTAAGCCATACCCATATGACAACTAGTGCCTGGAGAATTAGAGCTGTAGCTAGCTGCAAGGTGATCATTAATATGGTCCTATGAAAACAAATAGCCAGTTAGATATCAGTTAGCATTGCCCCAATTCCTGGATTCTTCTGTCTGTCATTGAGATAATTGGGAAGGACAGAATTATAATGAGAACCTCTTGACTCTCTCCACTAGTTCCATTTTCCCTCTTCTCTGAATTTTCTGCTAAAATCAGTGGGAAACTTTTAGTCTGTTTTGAACTTAAACCTATAAGACCTGTCTCAGTGTTACATCCAGTATGTAATAAACCCCAACCTTTATAACTGCATTCCTTGTTTCAGTGAGACCCGTGTGGAGGATGAAGAAGACCTCTATGACTGTGTGTATGGCGAGGATGAAGGTGGAGAAGTCTATGAGGACTTGATGAAGGCAGAGGAAGCTCAGCAACCTGTAGGCCTTTTGCTTGTTTTTAAAGTAACTCTGAGTAGTTTTTACAGAAGGTGATTGGTTAGAAGATTAATTAATGTACTTACTTAGCTTCTGTTGAAATATGTAAAAAAAATTTCTTATTTGCTTATAACTTATGTGGTTACTTATTTGGAAACAGGAGCTGCTTTTTTTTTTTTAAGTTCAAAATGACTGTAGGACTTTATGGTCTAACCCTTTCCTTTATTAGTGGGGAAATTGAGTCTTAGAGGGTAGTGCCAAGCCAGCTTGCTGAAGAGTAAGTGGCAATAAGATGTAATTTCAGTGAATCATGAGATTGTAATTGTGAAAGCACATCTTTCCCCCAAACTGATACATAGTTTTCATTTTAAATTTAACATAACATTGACCTAACTAGCATAACAAGTACACACTCTCAAAGTTCCCATGCCATGCATATACCTAGAACATCCAGAAAGAACTGCTTTGAACTCTCTTCATCTATAATTTGAAAATTTAAAAAGCCAGCCACTTAGGCATTCGTTAGCATATTCTTTTATCCCAAAGGCTTCTTCATCAGCTGGGTGGTGACTTAGCTTCTCCAGGGGTTTCATGAGTCGGCTCCACTTTCTGTGCTCTGGCTTTTAACAAAGGGCCAGGAGAGGCTGTTGGGTTCCACATTGGGGAGGAGAGGGCACAGAAGTAGGCTGGAAATAAACCCACTCAGCCTGTTTTAGGGAATACAATCACTGTGTCTTTCGCTTGATGTATGAGAGGTGGGCTCTGCTGGCAGCATTTTCCAGAGGGGTTTTAGGAGCATCTCTTCTGCAGCGTCTGTGAGCATCAGCTGCTTCCAGGCCAGCAGATCTTCAGGGTCTCCTCCACTCTCTGGACAGCCTTCCCCCACTGCACAGCTCTGGGTGGTTGCCACAGGCTACGATTAACAACAATAACAATTTAGACTCCCTGGCAAGGTGAGCTGTGCTTTATATGGCTTCTGTCACTTGGCACTCCATGAGTTTAGTGCTGCCCTTCTGTTTTACAGAAGCAAAAACCAAGTCACAGATAAACTCAGTAACTTGTTTATAGTTATAAAGATAACAAAATCAGTTATCTGAACTGAATTCTGTTTTTGTTTTTGTTTTTCTGTGTTTCTGACCTTGGTGTCTCGCTGAACTTTAACACTAAATGAAAGAATCATATATTATGATAATATGTAAAAACAATGTTTGAAGGATCTTTCTCTCTCTCTCTCTCTGTCTCTCTGTCTCTCTGTCTCTCTGTCTCTCTGTCTCTCTCTCTCTCTCTCTCTCTCTCTCTCTCTCTCTCTCTGTGTGTGTGTGTGTGTTGCTGATGACTGATATCCTGGCCTGATATATGCTAGGCACTTAATCTACTAATGAGTTGTATCCCCAGCTCTCACATTACTTTAAAGTATTTAAAAAATACTTTTAATATTTCATGGTCATTTCTGCAGTATATGTGTAATGTGCTGTCTATGAATGAAATGCTTAGACTACTTCTGTTATCAGATTCATTAACATTTGAATAAAAGGTATGCTTTTATTTAAGTAGAATTTCAGAAACTTTAATCACTTAAAACCTTTTCATTTGTAGTGTTGGAAAAAAATAGCTCCAACAAAATATGTCACAAATGTAGCTGAGTATGTCTTTTGGTTATGTTTTGTTAGGGTAGAAAGTGATTTTGATCTTTTCCTAGATAAACTGATATGGGAATTCAGCTAAGTAGCCTTAATTTTATCTTTCTATCTGCAGAAATCACAAGAAAATGATATACGGAGTTGTTGCCTAGCGGAAATTAAGCAGACAGAAGAAAAATATACAGAAACTTTGGAGTCAATAGAAAAAGTAAGTCATCAGGTATCTAAGCCCCAAGTTGCCTTGCATATTCTATGTGCTAGACAAGCTCGTTTTGCAGTGTGCACATGTAAATGTATACTCTGAAATTTACACTGAATGCCAGGCTCAGGAAAGCAAATACCACATGTGCTCACTTATAGGTATCCAAAAGCAGTGAAATCCATCGTCATTAGTACAACCTTGGGTGGTAGGGATAGGACTGGTAGTTAAAGGATATATGCTTATATTAGAAAGGAGGAATATTTAAAATCTATGCCCAGAATAGACAAGTATATAGACAAATGACCCCCAAAAGCAATTGTCTGGCACTTTGGGGAAGTTTAGTGTGGATGTGGAGTTGGAGGTTAGGTTGGCTGAGAGGAAAAAAAAATGCTGTATGACCACTAATGTCTGTGGGATGTTTTATGTGACAAACAGTTTTAAATTTGATTGTGATAGCTGCATAGCTCTGAACTTCTAAGAACCATTGAATTGGAAGCGAAATAGTCATGTTGTGAGAAACATGAATTATGTCCCAATAAAACCCTCCCAAAGAAAAACAAATATATCAAAGCAGATTTATACGTTCTCTAAATATTTATTGCTATCTTGACGTGTAAATGGCACTGTTTTAGGAACTGAAGACATAGCAGCAAAGGCAGGAAGATTGTGGGTTGTTCTGATAGTTTCTGCATCATGGGAAAGTTTAGGCTGGATGCAAATGAGTATTCCAGGTGGGTAGGGAATTACCTGAAGAAAACTCAAGAAGAGAGGATGGATGGGCATGAGTTAGAGATACCATATAGTCTGATGGCAGAAGACCTCTGTGTAAGAGTGTGGTACTTAGTTCATCAACTGAGAAAGTTGAGGGCAGAAACCATGCATATGTTCTAGTGAAGAGAATTCTGGGAGAAAGGCTCTCTGAATGGGAGTGCTCTAGGAAAATCTGATGGGGAAGTACTTAATTTATGCTTCATGGAATAGCAGTGTTCTATTGTGGTAATAGAATGGGTGGAGGAGCTTGGGAAAGCGGTCAGAGAACTGATGCGCTGCCAAGTTATATAGGGACAAAAGCGAAAGCCTTTGAGCAGACTAGATGTAAATATGTTTAAACCTTTAACATGGCTCTCTGGCTCTTGTGAAGCAAGAATGGAAAGTAGGAGAAAAGTAGAAGGATATATAATAACCAGGAAAACAAGAAGTTATAGCATTGAGGGAGATTATAGGGGAAGTCAGACTTTGGGAATAATTTGTCTATTTAGAGTCAACAGAATTTGATGGTGGAGGCAAAGGATTGTGAAAGAAGGTAGATACAAAGATGGTTGCTAGAATTTGGCCTGTGCGAATGCATGAATGGTGAATGGCAACTAGCAAGATGGAGGGCAGGGAACCATGAATATGTTGGACATGTTACCCTTAAGTTCTCCCTTAGACTTCCACTGGGATATGTTGAGGCAGATATTAAACGTGTAAATCTTGCCTTGATAGGAAAATCTGATTTGTAGATGGATAGGGCCCTTAGGCTGTAGTACTAAGTAAGATCACCTCAGGAAAGGCATGTCCTTAAAGAATAGGTTTGAGGCCACCCCTAGTGATTCCCATTTTCAGAGGTTAGCAAAATGAGAACCAGGTGAAAGCTTTTTGTTTTTATTATAGGAAAAGAGAAGGTGTGGAAGAGTTGCTTAGGAGAGTCAGTTGGTTGGATAGGAAAACAATATGAACGTGTGGCATTACTGAGACCATTGCCCTTCATGGTATTAACTTAAAATTAAACTATCAGTATAATATATGGATCTATAAAATATATGGTGAGATAGATACAGCCAAAGGTTTTGTTTATCAAGAGAAAATTAGTGGAAGGAGAGAGGAGGAAAGAGTCATTCTGACTCTGGTCCATGGGCTGTGAACTGGGTAGAGAGGCCATGAAGGATGTCAAACTCAGTAAACTGGAAGCAACAGTGCTAGAGAATTCCCTGAAAAATGAGCTTCACTGGCTGGATGTAGGGTTCAGAGTGATGGCTGCTGGAAGTTGATCTGCAAAGCATGCACAGATGTTGATAATGACAATGTCTTGAGGTGTGACCATGAGATTTGGGAGTTGAGTTCATAGTTATGGGAAATAAAGGAACCGGCAGGCCAATTTCCTAGAAGGCCCGTCTATACAGATACTGAGACTGCTAATAATGAAAGAGAAGTATGGGCTGGATGCCAAAGTCTCAAGTGATGAATGGAAATGGTGTACAAACTGCAGCAAACTAATTCCTCTCAGGAATCTGTGTTGGAGAATTGGAGGGATGTTCTACACACATCCTCACATATATCTCCAGACTGTTGCCACTGTTTTCCTGCTTGGCCAACAGTTTCTGACTTTTAGAAGCATTTTGTTTTACATTTTAAATGTTTCACCTTATATTTATACCTTTGCCTGTTTGTAAATATGTGTATGGTATGCATGAACGTGTGATTGTGTTCACATGTGTCTGCACATGTACATACATGTGAGTCCATGTGTGAAAATGACATCAGAAGTCTTCCTCTATTGTTTTCCACTTTCTTTCATTAGGCAGGATCTCTTGCAGGAGCCTAAGATCACCGATTGCAGGAAGTCTACCTGCCTGCTTGCCCCAAGAATCCTTGACTCTACCTTCTAACTTCTGGGATTATAGGTGGCTGTCACATCTACCCAGCTTGCTCATGGGTTCTGGGATCTGAACTAAGATACTCATGCTTGTGTGGCAAGTGCTTTAGCCATCTCTCCAGTCCCTATTAAGTCTTTATATAGCTGTTCAATGCCGCTCTATAAATATAATATAATATAGGGAAAATAATTTCCATGGTTTGTGTTTATAATGCTAATAAATAATCCACTATTAATAAACTTTGATGGTTGATAAAAACCATTGTATAGATTAGGCAAAGTTATGCTTAATTAAAGTTACTTTCTTCTTTCTTTGTAGTATTTCATGGCACCATTGAAAAGATTTCTGACGGCAGCAGAATTTGACTCAGTATTCATCAATATCCCTGTAAGTAAAGACATGACAGGTAGAGCTGTGTGTTTCTAGAACGTCTTCACTTATTAGTGGATTCCTGAGCCTTACTTTATCATGGTCTTGTGTTTTCTATGATTTTTGTGCTTCCCAAATTCTCATATCCTTTTCTTTTTGAAAAACTGACATCTATCTTTAACCCAAGGTCAGTTAAGAATGCGTGCTGTACACTAATGGGTAAGTAAGGTTCATGTTTTATCTATGCCTCATTGTTATGAAGCAGTACTCCCAATTAAGTTGTGATGTCGCTGTCTGTCTGTCTCCCCAGCCCCTGGGATGTCATTTACCTTCCTCCATTGACAGTTAGAGCAACTGTTTCTGATTATGCCAACCCCAACTTACATTTTGAATTTACAATTTCCTTTCTTCTTCTTTTTTATTTTTCCAGACAGGGTTTTCTTGGTTAGCCCTGGCTGTCCTGGAACTCACTCTGTAGACCAGGCTGGCCTTGAACTCAAGTTCAAGACCACCTGCCTCTGTCTCCCAAGTGCTGGGATTAAAGGTGTGCACCATCACTGCCCCACTCTTCTTTACTATTGACTTATAACTGGAAGAAAATGTTCACACTATCAAATGGAGATGTAACATTAAAAACTCCAACCTTCCAGGAAGTAGGAACCCTGAAGCTCTGTGGTATTCCCATTCACTTTATTTGATAATGCAAGGACTTTTATGGTTTATACTCAGCAAAATACTAGAGATGACATATTCATCTCCAATTTTCAGTCTACAAAGCATGAGATTGCTGTTATGTTTCTGTTTGCTCCAAGGTACATGGGACGAGATAATGGAGGACTGGTACCTTGATTCAAATTTTCTCATTCTCCCTTCATGATATACATTCCTTGGCTGCTGAAATGCCTTGCTTATCAGAATAAAAATTATGACCTTTGAGTTGATACAGTGAACTGCCTAGCACAATTTATTTGCTTCATATTTGTGTCATTAGTTCTCTGGTTTCAAGCAATTTAGTCTGATTGTTGTTAGCTTAGCACTAGGACACCACTAATTGACCAAAGTACAGATTTGCATCCCAGGGACAGGAATCATTACTTTAGTCTGTTAATAAAACAGTAAGTACTTGATTAGTTTTATTTAAAAATTTGCAGTGATTATAAAATTAAAAAGCATTTTTATGCAAAGGATAAATTGCCCTATAATAGTAAGTACAATGGTTTCTGTTTTCACCAGGCACTGATATTTCTAGTCCTACCTGGAGTTGCTATTTTCCATGCCCATGTCTTTCTGCCTCCTCTCCTGCTTCCTCCTCTCCTTTCCTCTCTCTTCCATTCACCCCATCCACCCCTCTCCACTCTGAGCCACAAGTCTGGTCACCGTGGCAGCTCCTTATGGGGATGTGTTTTGTTGCTTCTGATTCCTTTTTTTTTTAAAATTTTTCCATTCACAATGTTTTCTTTTCTAAGGACCTTGTGAAAGTACATCGGAGCTTAATGCAAGAGATTCATGATTCCATTGTAAATAAAGATGACCAGAACTTGTATCAAGTTTTTATTAACTACAAGGAAAGGTAACTTTTACATTTAAACACATGTGGGTATTGGTTCAGAATTAGAATAAATGTTAGTATTAAAAAATGAAAAATATACATTTCTTTTGTTTATTAAAATACTTCCAGGCAGAAATTAAAACACAGCAGAGTTCATCATATGGAGGTAGTTTGAGCTTTATATAATAATAATAATAATAATAATAATAATAATAATGATAAGTTGGAGAGATGTTCAGTAGTTCAGAGTGCTGGTAGCTCTTGTAGAAGTTCAGTTCCAAGGACCCCTATGTGTCAGCTTACAACTGCCCTTAACTCCAGTTTTAGGGGATCTAATGTCCTCATTGTCTTCTAGGCACCAAATATGTGTGTGGTTCACATATGTACATGCAGACAAACACACACGTAAAATAAAAGTTGCAAAAGCATGCCTAGTATAGCATTTATACTTTTACATGACAGAGCAATAGGCTGAAGTACTTGCTCAGGGCTCATCACTCCTGAGTGATGTAATCTTCTCTAACTCACTCTGATGCTCACAGTCTCCTTTCCCTCTTTGTAGTAATGGGAGAGGAAGAGCTGCTACTCTAATATTTTACAATTTTTGATTTTGGAACATTAGATTTATTGTCAAAGGCAACAATTTCCTGGTCTGGGGAGATCATTTGGTAAAATGTTTATCATGTAAATGTGGTGAGTCCTCAGAATTCTTGTAAAAATTTATATTCCCAACACTGTGCATGGGGGTGGGGCGCAGACATAGGCAGACCCTTGGGGTTCACTGGCTCCAGACCAATTTGAGGCACATACACAAACACACACAAATGCACACAGATACATATAGACACATGCAAACACACATATAGTCACAAATACACACACACACACACACACACACACACACACACACATGAATGAGCATATACATGCACACACACACAGAGAGACAGAGAGAGAGAGAGAGAGAGAGAGAGAGAGAGAGAGAGAGAGAGAGGGAGAGAGGGAGAGAGGAGAGAATGGGGACAGACAGAAAGTGACAGAGAGATCAATCTATTTTCTCCTAACATGGAATAACATGGAATGTCTTTCTCTGTTTTTGGTGTAAGATATATTGTTCTCTCATTTTAAATTAAGCAACATAATTTCCTAGTACTAAGAAGTGGCTAATGAATTGCTTTGTGTCAACTTTTAGATAAATATTAACAGTTTATTAGTACTTTTAGCCAGCAGAGAGATAAGAAGAACAACAAAGCTAATAGCCTCTTTGCAGAATGTCTATGTTGTAGAGCTGTCCTTGGTGAGCAGGCTCAGACTCCACGCAGTGTGAATTATCTTCCTTCCGTGGTGCTCAGGTCTCTCTTCCCACTTCACAGATGATTATGTTCCTCAATTAACTGCAGTAAGGGGGTAAAAGGTTTATTAATGAGTAGAGTCCTGGTGATCATAATAAAATTGTAGTAGAAAATATAACTGTCTTGAGGATGAATAAATAGTAAAAAAGTTTATCTCTAATAAAAGCTTAAAGAATTTTTTAATTTAAAAAATTTTGATATATATATTCAAATAACATTAACAGTCATTAAGCCCTGTTGTAAAATCTATCTTTCATAAACATCCATGCAATCACTATTATTCTAATTTGGAACCAAAATTGTCCTTTTGCAGCTGTCAGGATGAGTGGCCCCCACTCTGAATGTAGTGTGTGTTAGAATGAGTCTCGGGCTTGGAGAGAACGCTCAGGGATGGAGAGCACTTGATACCTTTACAGAGGACCTAGGTTCAGTTCCCAGCACCCCACGTCACAGCTGCCAGAAACTCCAGTTCCTGGGACCCAGCCCCCTTTTCTGTCTTCTTTGGATCTGCATACCTGTGCTACCTACATGTACAAGCAGACATACACATGTGGGTAGTAGTAGCCCTGACTGCAGCTTGAAAGACTGGACATTTCCCTCTTCCTGCCTCTATGTGTTCCTTTCAGCCTCACAAGGTTCTCTCCTTCCCTTTCAGATTGGTTATTTATGGACAGTACTGCAGTGGAGTAGAGTCGGCCATCTCTAACTTAGACCATATCTCTAAGACAAAAGAAGATGTCAAACTGAAACTGGAGGTACCTGTTTATTTTTATTATTTGTTTATTTCTTAAAGACAAAATTAGGTGGTGTATCCCTCTACTTGATGAATGCAATAGTACGTTTCCTCATGTGTGCTAAATATAACATCACTCCAGTTTTATAAAACATTTCAAAAGATAGCCATTTCAAAAGGTGGTGAAAGCTGTGGTGGTAATTGTAGCAGGAGCAGAACCTAACATTGTGACTATGGCTTTTATACACATTATGCCTGTAAGTCTTCTTTACTGTGATGTGTATGCTAGTAACTCTCTCATTATATGGTTGAAAAGGCTGAGTGCAGGGAGATTATGAGTGAGATACCTAGGTTGCAAGGGGTATAGGATGGATGGGTTCTCTCTCTCTCTCTCTCTCTCTCTCTCTCTCTCTCTCTCTCTCTCGTGTATTTCAAATGTATAAAATGCATAGGCATTGCCCATAAGAAAGAAGAATGAACAAACAGATACAAACAATTAAAAAAAACCAAAGTGCTATGTGACTATAATAAAGCCAGTGAGTAAGTTGGAGCAATCCCTTTGATGGTCTTCCAGTTGGATAAACTGGAGGCTTATGCTAAGTCTTAGTTTTGGAGGTAAGATTGGTGATAAACATCTGCAACCCCAGCACTTAAGGGGCTGAGGCAGGGGTATTGCAAGTTTGAGGCCAGCCAGGGCCACCCAGACATACACAGACACACAGACACACACAGACACACAGACACACAGACACACAGACACACACACACACACACACAACCTGTTTATAGATATATGTCTGTGTATATGTGTGTGTGTATTTCAAGACCCTGTCTCAACCACTTCTCTCCCCAAAAGTCATAATTTATGTGTATTCATTATATTGTATTATACATTTAAAGAACTTTTAAAAAATAATTGTTATATGAGTTAGCATCTTTAGGGATATTTTTGTGTTGTTGCCTCTCCCAATATCCCTTTTTTCCTTTTCTTTGTGTAGTTCGTCTGTGAAGTCAGGTGATGGAAAGGAGGGGAAAGACTTTCAAATCCTAGCCCTTTCTTGTTTTTAGCACAATGATTTCATTGCTTCCATATTCCATAGATGAACATTATTGCTTCGGAGGTTTGCCCAATAGCAGAGCACTGAGCATTTTATAGTGTCCTCTGACGATGGTGACCTTATATCTGGAGACAGTTTAGTCACCACTAAATGACATGTTTAAAGTATCATTAGTACCAAGGGTTAATGCTCCCCTTAGAGAATGGATACTTGTAAGTGTAGAGGTCTAAGCTACCTTGACTCAAATTAGATACAGTGATAAAATAAAACTTTACAGCTCATGTTATTAGTTCGGAGCAGAACAGTAGTTAAAGCGGCTTCTTTTTTTTAATGGAAGTATAAAAGGTATAAAACTGTGGTTCTAGATTGGAGTCAGCAGGTCGTCTATCAGGCCTCTATGGTTCTCAGCCCTGCCGAGTGACTGCTCTTCTATTAGAATGGATGTCAAAGCTGTGCACAGGATTTGCACACCAGGACTTACATCCTGTACAGTTTCTGCCAGTCTCAGGAGAGAAGCGGCCTCAGGCTGAGTTGAAAAGGCTGCTGGTGAGAAGCTGCCAATCAGCATGCAGCCTCTCGCTCAGCTCAGATGTCCTCTTCTGAACACAGCCTGACTTGGGAGAATTTAATGAGAAAGTATAACATGGGCACCCCACGGGATGTTACAAAAGCTGTCTTCCTCTCCATACCCTTCATTTCTGTCTTCTTTCTTTGGTGGTTATTTTTTCTGGTTGTTAATATTTTCATTATGTGTGAGTATGTGTGTCTTTTATATTTTGGAATCAGGATTGCATAGGGCACGGGTAAGACACACTGCTTTGTGTGTGTGTGTGTGTGTGTGTGTGTGTGTGTGTGTGTGTGTGTGTGTGTGTGTGTGAGAGAGAGAGAGAGAGTCTGGGCTTAAACTTGATGATGGTCCTTTTGATTCAGGTTATGTTTAGGCCAAGGGGGATAGATGACTTCAGAAGACTGATTTCCATCCCTTGTTTACTTTCAGTGATAAGAATTTACACCCCGGTCTCCATCTGCCTTGTAGTTGATGCCAATAATGCTTCCTCCCCTGCCCCGAACTTGGAGATTAAACAGACTGATGTCCCTCCCAATAATTTTAAGTGAATTTCTGTGATTTTATATGTACAAATTACTGTTGGAATGGCTGAGATTTAAAACAAAGAAAACCCCTGCCATCCCAAAGAGCTTAAAATGCAACACAGAGAGAAGACGCAGCTGTGATAGTAATGATTTGACTTCTTCCTTGAAACTCATGATTAGGAATGCCCAATAATCTGTGGAATGCAAGAAACCAGTTCAACCCATGGGCTGGGGAGATAACACAGTTAGTAAAGAGCTATCTGTGCAAGCTTGAGGACCTGTGTTCAAACTCTGGAATCCACATGAAAAAATCTGGTGTGATGGTGCATGATTATGCTCTCATCTCTGGGAGGTGAAGATGGGAAGATCTCACCCTCAGGGATTGCTGGCCAGCTGGTGTAGCCTATTTGCTGGGTAACAAGCCAGTGAGAGACCCCCCCCCCCAAAGCAAGGTGGATGGCTCTAGAGAAACAGCACCTGAAGTTGTCTTCTGGCCTCTACATGTATGTGTCCATGCTGCCACACACATGTTCACCCATGTACGTACAGGAAACCTGTGGAAACATTTAGCCATGGATAACCAGTCAGCATGATTTTCATTTTTCCCTAGATCTGTTGTCAAACACACCCATGAAGTCATCATGGTCATTAGAATCACTGACATTAATGCCATAGCTCCAAGTAATGTCTTTGAATGTGCTAGAAAAGCTAAGAATGATGGGTAAAGGAATAAATTCATGACCCACATATTATTTTCAGTAGTGCTATACTGAAAAAGCACTTAGTCTGGCACTTGCAATTGCATGACAATGTTGAACTCATGAGGTTTCTCTCTAGAAATTCTTTGACATTTTGGCCTTTTTTGGAATAACACTATGTATATGATTTAGTCAGGGTTCTCTAGAGAAACAGAATTGACAGAATGAATCTATACCCCATCATGGTACCAAAATTTTTATTAGTCAGGTTCTCTAGTACCTATCTAGAAACCTATATAGAAAGGGAATTTATCATAGTGGCTTACAGATGGTGGTCCAGCTAGTCCATCGATGAAAGCGAATGGGAAGTCCAAGAATCTGTTCATGAGGCTAGATGTGTCAGCTGGTCTTCAGTATATTCTCAAATTCCAGAGAAGAAAGTTCTAATGCCAGTGAAGAAATGGAGTAGTCAATAAGAGAGGGCAAGCACAGAAAGAGCAAAAACTTCCTTCTTCCATGTCCTGTATATAGGTGTGGTCTAGATGGTCTAAATAAAAGGTGGATCTGCCCACCTTAAAAGATGTGGACTAAAGATGGGTGTTTCCACTTCAAATTATTTAATCAAGAAAAATCCCTCACAGGCTCACAGGTATACCTAGCTGCTTGGGTTTTTGTTAATTCCAGATATAGTCAAGTTAACAACCAAGAATAGCCATCTGTCTGTCTGTCTGTCTGTCTGTCTGTCCGTCTGTCTGTCTATCTCCCTGTCTATCTATCTATCTATCATCTATCTATCTATCTATCATATATGTATGTATATGTATGTTAATATATATACTAACATATATTATATGGCTATTTATATACATGATACACATTTATAATATGTATTATATTGGGTCCAGGGAGGACAGTTACTTCCAAGTCACACAGCCAGGGATTCATATATTAATTTTTAAATTCAAATTATTTACTTCAAGGTCACAGCTGCAATCAAGAGTGAAGAAGTCAATTATTATTTTAAAGTAAACAGTTTGTTTGTTTGTTTTGTGACAAAGTTTACTGTGTAGTCTCAAATTTATGTCAGTCTTCCTGTCTCAGGCTCCTGATTGCTAGAATTGTAGACACGCACCACCATTCCGAGTTTAAAGTATTTTTTAAAGAGGATTAAATTTGTAAAATCTGAGGCTTCAAAAATATTAACTGTGGCAGCAGCTTTTTATTTTAACCTATTCAGCCAAATATTTCATTTCATTTAGTTCAGTAAATATTTATTAAGCAAACGGTCTTTTTTTTTTTTTTGAGGCTTAAGGGACAGATCTTTAGTCTAAAAGGTTTTTATTGGGGTAGATCCTCTTTACAGTGATAATTAAATGATGTACATGTACACAGACAAAAAGACTGAAGAAGGGAGGGAGGGAGGAAGATATAAAGGAAATGGTTTTGATTGAGAATCTTCCTACAGCCTAGCGGAATGATTTTGAAAAGGGGTGGTGGTTTTTTAGGGGGAGACTGGAAAGAGTGATTGGATAGCCTTAATGAAGCCAAAGCATGAAGGCGGATGAGCCCACAGGACTTTAATGAGTGGGGGTTTGCTGCTCTCTGGTTCATAAGCCTGAGGGGAATGTGGGAGTCAACTCCAAATGAAAACTCTGGAGGGTTAGAATTATGTGCCATAAAAATAATCTTCACTGATAAAACAGCTCATTTGATTCATATTCCAAAGGAAAATGGGCAAACGTATTTTATAAGGATTCTGCTTATGGACTTTGCAGTTTGTAGTGTTTTATGACTTCCTTTGAGAAAACTAACAAAAATTTGAAATTCATTGCATTAGGAATGTTCAAAAAGAGCAAATAACGGGAAATTTACTCTTCGCGATTTGCTGGTAGTTCCCATGCAACGTGTGCTGAAGTACCACCTCCTCCTTCAGGTCTGTAATGTAACAACACTCTGCCTTTCATCCCACAGGACACCATGTTACACCAGCATCATGTTGCAGACTCTCCATATTATTAGTGTTAAGTGTCAAATGTCTGGGGTAGCATGGCATTTTATTTTCCTTTTAGCAAAATGTGGTCTGTATTTACTAAAAAGACACATTTTTGTTCTTCAAACATGATAGGAAAATTAAAAAAAAAAGAGAAACAGATACAAATATGCTTTCAATGGCATCTTTTGGACTTAGCAATAATCATTTGCCAGTGAGTCAGTGTACCTGAATTTTGTCAGCTTAACCACATTAGATTCTCCATTTTATCACAATAATTAATAGAAGATTGTGTTATGGACTGTATCATCTTTTCACTGCACTAAATGTAATATGGCTACACCTATTGTGAAGTGATTCTTAGTAAAGCCCACAAAGTTTATGGTTTCCACGGTTAGTCTTCTAATGAGGGTGGAGAGTCTTATAAATTTAATTTGATAGCTATACCAAGAGGCTCATTAGTTCTGCTCCAAAGAAATGTCTTATTGTATTAGTCTGCCAGCCCAGCTGATGCTCCTAGAATGTCATTGTAAAAAAAAAATCTACTACCTGTACGTGAAATAGAATTTTGAATCTTCTGTGCTTTGTACATCTTGTATATTAAATTTCTTGAACTGTAGCCATGCAATTATTAGTCATTTCTATTTTGGTTCTACTGAGAAATCAGAAAAATTCAAACCCTGATTATTTCTTAAAAATGCATTAAAACATTTATGAGACCTAAACTCAAAGCAACTTAATCAAATTGAGTTTTATGAAAAAATAATAAGGACGATTCAGGCAATCAGCTTTCAAGACATCATGGAGCTAAAAACATGTCCAAAATAAGATAATGATTTATTCTGTTGCTTTTATGTAGTGAAGCACTGATTGAAGAATTTAGAAGATTCCAGATCAAGAGAAAGACTCTGGGTCCTTGTAAGACTCATACAACTAAGAAATACAATTATATGTTTTTGAAACTCCTGACTTGGCCCACTATATTTTCTCCTGCTGTTTTGTTCTTTAGATTTCAAGAGGATGTGCAATTCCATGAAGGTGTTTAAACATAGGAAGCTTTATTTTGGGTGCTACATGTGGATAAAAATTTTAGAATTTTTTTTTTTCAACCTCAAAGTATTTTGGAGCATTTGTCTGCTGCCTAGAAATTAGTTTTAAAATGTAGTTATTAGTTTGGTTTTCCTCCTTTCTATTGCACTTTCATGATTTCACAAGGAAATCACTTCTGGATGCTAGCTGATTTGATGACACTGATTTATAAAATTTAAAATATTATATGGGGGGGGTTTTGGAAACTCTGAGAATGATTTACTAGTTTGTTTAACAAAGTGAGAATAAAAACAGGATTTTGGTGGGTTTTTATATTTGGCAGTTCTGTCTTTCTATAGGTCCTGTTTATAACAGGAAACAGTCCCAGTGTTGAGGCCCTTAGAGAATTTCGAGTAGCTTTGTGTGAGTGTGTGCCAAACAGTGTTAGGAATGCACTGTGTGTCAGGACCCATCCCAGTAATTCTCACCATTTAGAAAATCAGTGCAACTTCTGAAGTATAACACAGTGTGTTGGGTGCACAGAAGAGAAACAGGAGTCAACTACACCTCAGCTCGCTGGGGACCACAGTGGAGGCCTCAAGTCTTCTGTCTTCCTAGAGGGATGATTTGTGAATTGGGCTTTGAAGGACTAGTATGAGTTTGGCAGGTGGATAAGGGGAGGCTCTTCCTAAGAAAAGAAAGCACCATGTCCTATGCATTAGTAAGAATACATTTTGAGAACTATAGATTACTTAGTGAGGTTAGAAAGGAGGTTATCTGGGTGGAAGTTGAGAGAAAGGAATGAAGAGAAGTTTGCAGAATCAGATGCAGGGAGTGACTGCTAGGAGGTGTTGGGTAACAACAGAAATATTTGGGGACTCAGTGAAGTCTAAGCAGGCTGGAGACAAGATAGGCCTGAGAGTTTAGAAACCGGCTTGGTGTCAAGAGGCATGAACAGATTATTGGAAGGAGAGACCCTAGGTCCAAAGTCTAGTTTGAAGCACTTAAGAATAATCTGTTCAAAAAAATAGCAAGGAACTGATGTTAGATGACAGCCAGGAATATACTCTTTAGGGCAGGATCAAAGTTAACATTAACGAGACAAAGGGAAGGAAAGGGGACGGCAGAACCTGGGACACCATTCAAGTTTTGGTTTCGGTTATTACACCAATGAAAATGCTGCTATGTGATCAAGCACCAACAGTAGCCCCCTCATCCCATGTAAGGATGGAGCAAGTTTGGGAGTTATTGGACTTAGGGGGTCTCTGGGACTGTTTTTTAGTTGTACATTTGAGTCTGCTATCAGGTGTGATTCGAGTGGTGGCCTCACTGAGTGACAGCTGACACGACAGTGGCTGTGATCAAATTTGGAGAACATGTAAAAGAAGAATAGAGGAGTGGACATGTAAGAGACAGCAACTCTCTAAAGAGAAAGGAAACTATGAGACTGAAAAGTATGTAGAAGTGTAGTATGCAGAAATGTAAGACAGTAACGGCACAGTGCACAAAGCATCCTCTTGTTCCCAGAATGGAGATGTGGCATTAGAGTCAACATTCTTAGAGAGGTGTGTGAGAGGGAATAGAAAGTCCATTCATCTAGAGGCTAGGCCATCCTGCGTTACATCCAAGAAACAGATGGGTGTAATGGTGAGGGTGGAGTATAGCTGAAAGCATCAGTCAACATTATCAGTGTGGAGAGTATCTTTGTGATATTGGTGGTGTTTTTTTGTTTTTTGTTTTTTTTGTTTGTTTTGTTTTTGTTTTTTGAGACAGGGCTTCTCTGTGTAACAGCCCTAGCTGTCCTGGAACTCACTTTGTAGACCAGGCTGGCCTCAAACTCACAGAGATCCACCTGCCTCTGCCTCCTGAGTGCTGGGATTAAAGGCGTGAGCCACCACCACCCAGCTGAGTGCTTAAGGCGATATTGGTGTCTTTAAAAGGTTTTGTTTGTTTGTTTGTTTGTTTCTTCAGTGTTAGTTTTGAGTTTAAGGAAAGTATTGCTAACTTGTATCTTCCAAACAGGAACTGGTTAAACACACCCATGATCCTACAGAGAAGTCGAACCTGAAATTGGCTCTGGATGCAATGAAGGTGAGGCAGCTGCAGCTGAAACTTGTTTGTGTTTTACCTTCCTGCCTAGAAACAATGGGGTTCAAACTGCTAGTGTATATATGTGTATAGGCTAACATTCATGCATGTCATTGGTGAGGAGAGCAAAGTAACTCACTGACATAGATATTTGCTATGGCATTATTGGTGGCTTTTTGTTTTTGAGATTGGAACTTCCTGGTACTTCTTGGTAACCCAGACTGGCCTTAATTTGTGTTGCTTCTCTGAATTCTTATATGAATTTAAGTGCTAGACAAAAAAGAAAAGCCATAAAACCAAGAGGTTTGGTAAAACTACTTTTGTGCAGTTTGCTAACTTTTATAGCCTCCAAGAATGACTCTATATAGTGGCTTTGTTCCTGTCTTCTCATTGTTACTTATGTAACTGTTGGCTTGAATAAGAAGAGGGCCATAGGTGACTTTAGAAACACTGGCGTGGTTCTTTTTCTCAGACAGATCCTCTGCCAGGTTGTCTATAGTGGATGCTGTACAAGGGTTTCACTTAGGGTTTTTGTTCCAGTTAAACCTGAAAGTCAAGAAGGCGCACATGGAGATAAAAGTGGGTGTTGTGGTCTTGTAGGGAATGTCTTGGGAACCAAATTTCACAGTATTCTTAGTCAACTTGCCTCTGAGCTTTAAGGAAATAGAATAAGTACTTGTTTTTGGAAGGAAGTGACAGTGCATTATCTAAGTATTTAACAGTGCTCTGGACCAGTGTCCTCACTGGCTGTACTGTTTAGATGATTGTAGCATGGTGTTGTGACCTTTACTTGGTCATTTGTTGTGGCCAGAAAAGCAACACATATTGTGTCCTTAAGGAAGTCATTTATGGATGGGTCCTACAGAAAGCCAAGCTTCCGTGGACACCATAGTTGAGATTTGCTATTTGCAGAGTTGTGTTCCTAGTGGATGCTTTCAAGATGGTAAAGAAAGAAAAAGAAAAAAAAAAAAAAAGAATAGGCTTAGAAAACTTGAAAATGTGGATCACACAAAATAAAAATAGCCAGTTACAGTATGGGAGGATGAGCTAATGCTTTCACAAATTAAAAAAAAAAAAAAAAAAAAAAAGAAAGCCATTTTAAAATAGGTGAAGGCCGGTGGAGAAGCATGGCTGAGGTTTCTTTCACTATCCTGTTTTTGTGCAGCTCTGTTCTTCACTTCTCCTTTGTTTCTCCTTTATTAACTCTGAAATTGAACTAGCCTTCTTGACTGAACATTCTTAGGAACTAACAAGACATTAACTGGTTTCAAAAGACAGTCTTGCTAGGGCCACATGTAACTTTGTTACTTTTTCCTTGCTGCTAATCCTTCAGCTCTGCCCTTCATCTAACCCCGGGGAAAGAAGCACCACTGTCAAGGGCGGCCATTAATGCTCCTGGAATTTAAATTCTCCTGACCTACTTTCCTCCTTGGCTTTGCATTGCAGCAGATTTTTTCTTTCTTTCTTTCTTTCTTTTTTTCCTTTTCTTTCTTTCTTCTTTTTTCTTTTTTTTAATTTTTTTTTTTTTTGTCTTTTAAGGCAGCAGCATCCTTGCTCTCCTCAGGGGTGTGGTAAAGGATGACTCTTTAGACTTCCCAGCTGCATACCCCACAGTTTAAAATTGGCTTTGAGACGTGCAGCCTTGATTGACTGAGTGTTCATTTTATTGTCATTGAGAAGTTACGGTGGTGACTTTCATCACTGACGGAATTAATGATGTGGTTTCCTTTCAAAGCAGCTTGTGTCTCTAATCTTCCTGTGTATTCTTTCTGCACCCTTCTCTCCATTCTTTAGGACTTGGCACAATATGTGAATGAAGTGAAAAGAGATAATGAGACCCTTCGTGAAATTAAGCAGTTTCAGCTATCTATAGAAAATTTGGTATGTAATTATCCTCCCCTCCAGCTTCTCCTCATCCCCAAATCTTGGGGCACTCTGAGAACTGTTGTTGAGGAAAAGATGGTTTACCTTCAACTTTCTGTTATCAGACATTGGTTTTTTTTCCCCTCATATTTGTTTGGCCTTCACCTCCATGTGATGTCACCTGTGACTTTACCGTTGTCCAGGTACCCCTGTTGCTTGCCTCTCTCCCTTTGTCTCTCACTGCCTCTTCTCTCAGGAGTCCCAGAGTTGGAGTTTAGGTGATATGGCTAGAAAAAGTCTTTTCAAGTTGCTTGTCATTTTAACTGGGTCCAAAGAATGAGAAACTAGAAGAAGATACATTGTGTTAGTCGTCCAGGCATGCCTTAACAAGTGAAAAGACCAGAGGCGGCTAAGAAGCACTTGGTGTGTCAGGAAGCTGAGAGGCAAGGGTGGCTAGAAGTGGTGAGAACAGAAGGTGATGAGCTTTGAGGTCACAGGGGATGAGGAATAGCATCCCTTACCCTGTTAGCACTTCATTGTGACTGGATGGAAATCTAGGACAGTTTCCATCTGTCCTAGAGTGGAGTGTTCCAGTCTTCTTTATATTTCAAGAAGTCCCTTTAAGGAGGAAGCTAGGTTGCTATTGAAATGGTTTCCACAGAGAATGGAGGGCTGGATTTACCGGAGGGAAGTGCCTAGAAGAATGGCTTTGAGATATTTTTGGCAAAGTGATTTCACTGCCGTGTTCTGAATACCTCTGCACAGTCCTTTCTTTTCCCATGTACAGCCGCCTTGCCATTTCATACTGCCATCACCTGCTTCCTTGACAATCCCTGTAGCCCCTAACAATCTCTTTATATATTTATGTTTTAAGCAGCTGTTTTCCTGTTTACCTTCTTTCCCAAACTTGCCAAAACTTTCCTGTTGTCATCAACTTTCACCCACTTAAAAGCATGTAATGATCTGAACTTAAATCATTTGCTAAACTCATTCGGTGAACAACTGCCCACATATTTTACATCATGGGGATTATGCTGTGTTTAATATATGTCTTTAATGGTTCTACCTTTGAACATATTCTATTTAGAGCCTAGAGTATTTTCCCCCATTATGGTCTATCACATTTCTTGAAGGTCTAACCTAAAGGGAATTCCATTCCCTAACCTCCTATCATCATCCCATCTCTAGAATTCACAGTGTAGTTCCTGATAGCGATGTAGCATTAGCAATGCAATAATATGACTGACCTTAAATTGACCATCATAAACATTTATGTGTAGATTTGACATTAAGTACATTTACAATCTTGTATACCTATTGTTTCCATCCAACTCCAGAACTCTTTTAATTCTGTGAAACCATGTTCATTGAGCACAGACGCCCCACTCTGTTATCTCTGAAGTCCCTGGCATCATTCTTTCTGTCTATGAACTCAGCACCTCTGTTGCCTCTGATATATAGAACTATATGGTATTGGTGTTCTTGGAACCAGATTCTTTTATTCAGCCTTATGACACAAGCTTTCATTCATGTTGTAGAGTGTGAGTTTTGGCTACTTAAGGCTGTCTGATGTATCATTGTATGTGAATATTCCACATTTTATCTTTTTATCCAGAGAACATTTGGTTGCTTCCCTTTGAAGGATCATAAATAATGCTGTTGTGTGTGGGTATGCAATGTCTGTCTGAGTTCCAGCTTTCATTTCTTTCAGTTATATAGTGGGATTTCTGAACTGTATGGTAATAATGTGATTAAATTTTGAGTAATATCCATTCCATTTTTGATAGCAGCTGCCCCAGTTTGCATTGTTACTAGCAATATAAATGGATTCCAGCTTCTCCATGAACTTGACAAATGCTAATTTTCAGGTCTTTATTTTTTTTTAAAGTTTTCTAAGCACACGTGAAAAATATATATCCAAATGGATGTGAAATCGTGTCTGATTCTGGTTTTGATTGCATCTTCCTAATGATTAAAAGTGTGGAACACTGTTTTGTGTATTCACTGGACATGTTTGGAAGAAATGTTCCTTTGAATACCTTGGCTACTTTTGAGTTTTGTGGTGTGTGGGTGTGGGTGTGCGCGGATGCACGTCATCACACAGGTACTTGTCAAGACTTTTTTCTACAGATAGCATTGGTGGTGCCATAAGTTCTAGTTTGCCCACCTTTTCTTTCTTGCTTATACTTCTAATGTCACATTCAAGAACTCGTTTCTAAATTTAATTCTGTGAAGCTTTTTCTCTATTTTCTTGTAAAGCTTTAAATAGTGTTAGCTCTTATGTGTAGATCTTTGCTCTAGGTAGTTATTTTTAGATACAGTAGAAAGCTAAAGTCCAACTTTATTCTTTTTTTTCTTGTAGATGTACAGTTGCCTTAGCATCATTTGTTCAGGAACTTTGTTTTCTCCCATTGAATGTTCTTGGCATTTTCTGAAAACAATTGTGGCTAATATGTGAGTCTTATTTCTGGGATCACTACTATTCCACTGGCGTATTGATCTGTTGGTCTTTATGCTAGTTCTGTACTGTTTTAACTATTCTAGCTTTATAATAAGTTTTGAAGTCAGGGAGTATGAAATATCCAACTTTGTCATTTTTTTCAAGGTTCATTTGGTTACCCAAGAGTCCTTGAGGTTACAATATAATTTTGTTTTTTTGACAGGGTTTCTCTGTGTAACAGATGTCTTGGAACTCACCAGGCTGGCCTCTAACTCACACAAATCCCCTGCCTCTACCTTCCAAGTGCCAGTATTGAAGGTGTGAGCTACCACCACCCAGCTCCCTATATGAATTTTCTTTCTTTCTTTCTTTCTTTCTTTCTTTCTTTCTTTCTTTCTTTCTTTCTTTCTTTCTTTCTCTTTCTCTTCTTTCTTCTCTCTCTCTCTCTCTCTCTCTCTCTCTCTCTCTCTCTCTCTCTCTCTCTCTCTTCTCTAGAAACAGGATTTCTCTGTTGCTTTGGAGGCTGTCCTGGAACTAGCTCTTGTAGACCAGGCTGGTCTCAAACTCACAGAGATCCACCTGCCTCTTCCTCTGCCTCTGCCTCCTGAGTGCTGAGATTAAAGGCATGTGCCACCACTGCCTGGCCCCTATATGAATTTTAAGATGAAGTTTGTATTCTGTTTATTTAAGAGTATAACAATGGGCTTTTGACAGCAAACATTTATTGTTTTATCATTTTCTTGAAATCACATTTATATCTTTTATTAAAATGAAATTTCAAGGTGTCATTGATAATCTTCAGTCAGTTCTCTTCTCTTAACAAGTACTGTAAGTATCTACTGATAATTTAAAATTATTTGATGTCTCTGCCTTTGTGGAAATTTCTTGTTTAACTATTACATCAGAGTTTTTCCATCCTGGAACTCTTAACTCAAGGAAACTATTCCTAAATTCATGGGTGAAATTATCTCCCCTTCCTATACTCTGCTTTGGGGACAATTATGTATTGGCAGTTACATACTTCTGTAAAATATTTGTTTCTCTGTGGGTGGTATGTTCTATGTAAATAGAGGCTGTGTCACTTCACCATGAATGTGTGACAAATATTAGTTACTAAAATCTTCCTCTAGTTAAAATCACTCCAGTAATTTTTCTGTTTTGGGGTCTAACTTCCCCTGTCAAGTAATATTTTAATTTGTTGAGATTATAATGTAATTACACACATCATTTTCTCTTCCCTTTAGTTCCCCCAAACACTTCCAAGTTTACCCCCCATCTTGTTCTCTTTCAAATTCATAGCCTCTTTTTCTCTAATTGTTGTATAAAACACAACCTGCTTAGTTTCTATAATGCTACTTATATGCATCTATTTTCGGAGTTGACACTGGATAACCAATTGATGTGCCTGCTCTCAACTGGGGGAAGACTATTCTGTCATTCTCAGCATTTCTTAGTTGTCTGTAGTCTTTTGTCTAGCTTTGACTCCTTGTGAGCTTTCCCCTTCCTCATTTGCAGGTCAGTTTGTCTTTGTTTAACTCATGTTTAGGAAGTCTTGCTGGGGACAATCCATGGGTATAGCTTCTCTGGTATTTTAGGAAACACAGTCTCATAGAAAACTTGCTGTTCCTCTGACTTTTCAATTTTTCTGCCTCTTCTTCTGCAATGGTCCCTGAGTCTAAGGTACAGGAGTTGTGTTACAGATATAACAATTGGGACTGGGCTCACAACTTTGTTTTATAATTAATTGTGCTTTTTTGTAATGGTTTCTCTCTGCCACAAAGAAAGTTTCCTTGGTGAGTGGTGGGACCTACACTTATCTGAGAGTATAAGAATAACTACTTAGGGATTATGCTGGTTTAGCAAATGATGGTCATAGGTTCTCCTCCAAGATCCCTGACTTCACTAACCCTAGATAGCTGGACAGGTTTCCAGTAATAGGCATAAATTTTCTCTTATTGAGCGTCTTAAATCCTTACAGAGCTTACTGACAAGTTATGTGTAACCCTATGGTTATTGTGTCACGTTGGTCATTGGTGTGGTTTATAGGCATCATAGAGGGGTAGGACTACTGGTTGCTTCCTTCTTTGGGAAGCTTGGATGGTACCTTCTGGTACCGTGACAACTAGGCCCCAAGAGGGTGAGATCCAGCTCTGGGAACTTCTCTTTCAATGCCTGCTGTAATTACAAAGGACAGATTGATTTTTTTTTTTTTTTAGTGTACCTTGTATCAAAGTTTTGTGCACTTTAGAGTAAATGTGTTAAAAACAAATAAAATGATATCAATTTTTATCTATAATGGGGTATTTGTCCAGGAACATGTCTGTATTAATGTTTACTTCTGTTTGTATGTGATTGTGAAAAGGTCAGACACACATTTTATATTTATTTACAAGTATATTTATGTTTTAGAACCAACCAGTTTTGCTCTTTGGGCGACCACAGGGAGATGGTGAAATCCGAATAACCACCCTGGACAAGCATACAAAACAAGAAAGGTGAGAAGAGGAGAGCACAGTGCACTTTCAAATTAGCAGTTGCTGTCACAAGAATGGTTGTACCTTAAGTCAGTTATTCTAGAATAGGGTGGGGGTGGGCAAGCAAGGGGACAGGCCAGCCAGTGGTCCCTTGCATTTTCTAATGTATGCTTTATGGCTTACCTCACTTTCTAGTCTTGACCCTTGATTTACCTAAGTTTTTAGGGGTTAAATGAAAACCTGTGAAAATAAGACAGGTGAAAATATGCCTTCCAATTATGAATTGCCACCAGACAATTGCGACAAAGCCATGGTTACCTTTAAATAAAAAAAAGAGACTCATTTAAAAATTAACTGAAAATAATGAAAAGCATCCTAAGAAAGAAGGTCGATTGGGGACTACCTAGTTATATTTTTATTTAGGGAAATTTTTTGGCAGAGTCCTTG
The DNA here is from genome assembly GCF_003668045.3 of Cricetulus griseus. Taxonomy (NCBI): domain Eukaryota; kingdom Metazoa; phylum Chordata; class Mammalia; order Rodentia; family Cricetidae; genus Cricetulus; species Cricetulus griseus. The sequence goes on along the minus strand of NW_023276806.1, from coordinate 47,636,352 downwards.
AATATCCTCAATAACTCTCCACTATGATACATGACAGTCAAGACTGATGGTTTTGTGGTGGGTTTCCTGGAACCGTGCAGAAGAGAGAGTCTGCCAGCAGGGGGCAGCATCAGCTCTTGCTTCTACCTTGATAGCCTGATTCCACAGGTAGCTCTCAGGAGCCACACTTCTAACTTTGAGGATGAGGAAAGTGTTTGAGCACCGTGAATGTGTCATTGTCACAATCATTGGCTAAGAATATGCCTGTTAATCACTGAGAGTTTTAAAAAGCACCAATACATTGTGGCTGGATGATGAGGTTAGAAGTTTCATTTCCTTCCCTAATTAACATTGCTTTTATTAAAGTCGGGGGGGGGGGGGGGAGAAAAAAATATTAACACAGAAACTTAACCATCACTTTCCGGTTTTTGCAGTTTTCTCTTACACCCAAGCTGTGCCTAAGGTGACCCATTAAATTGTGACACTCAACAAAAGGAGTGAAAGCACAGGCTCTAAAGTTAGCCTGGGTGTGATCTTACTCTGTACCAGAGCATCACTGTGACCTCTGGCAATCCACACACATCCCCAGCATGGATTTGCTCATTGAGGAGGACAGCAGTTCCCACCTGAGTGGGGGCCCTGGGAATTTCTTTTATGCCTTGTCTGTAGATGAATAGTTTTAAGGGCTTTGATCAGTTGTTTTTACAGTAGTAGAAGATCTACTGTCCTGATTATGAATATTTTTTTTTAAGATTGTAGCTTTTAAATACGAAGAAACCAGTTATTCCATGAGTAGCTTTATGGCCTATCTCAATGAGTATTTTTAATAACTGCAGTATATGTATTGCTTTTCTTATGATTCCTCCCTTTCTTTTTGTTAAAATGAAGGGAGTTGGGGTGGAGTGGCACCATTTCTCCATCGGTTCGTTGGAGGCCTGTTACACATCTGTGAGCCTGCATTCCTTGTTGCGTTCCTTGTGCGGGTCTTCCTGTTGTCCTTAATGCAAGAGAAGAATGCTTGGTTGGTGTAATCATATCCCTCCAGGAAAAAAAATACATAAGCTCCCAAACCATTTCTGTCAGTCAACCACCCTGTCTCTCTTTTACAGGCATATCTTCTTATTCGATTTGGCAGTGATTGTGTGTAAAAGGAAAGGGGATAACTATGAGATGAAGGAAATAATAGACCTGCAGCATTACAAGATAGCCAACAATCCCACCACTGACAAAGAAAATAAAAAGGTGACCTTCTGGGATGTTACTATCAGTAATTTATGTAGATCTTTGAAAATTCAAATGTAGCCATCCCTTAGTATCTAGACCACCCCCTCCATGGCCCCTGCCTAAATGTGCAGATTCTCAGGACATTTATACAAAATGGCTTAGTGTCTGCAAATAACCCATGCATGTCTTTCTATGTATTTAAAAACATCTCTAGGTTTTTTCCGATACCTAAGACAATAGCTAAATGCCCGTAAAGCAACTGTTGGACCACATTGTTTAGCAGTAACGGCAAGCGGAGAATTCTGCATAGGTTTAGTACAGATGCCGCTACTGTTGTTGTCTTTTGCAGTTGTGGAGTATCTGGATACAGAGCCTGCAGATCTGGAGTCAGATGAATGCTAGTTCATCTTACCAATGCTTACTGGTTCAGGCATTTAGTTTTCAGAGATTGATTGGGTTCAGGCTCCTGTGAGCTATGATTGGATCATGGCAAAGTTGATCCAATCATTTTTAATTCCTAAGATCAGTATGGTAACAATGATTTTCTCATCAATATGAAGTTGGTTACAGTTAGTATTCATGTTGGCAGATTTATAAGATTTTGTGTGGAGGGTTAGGTACTCCAATAAATTTGGAATTTTTTTAACAAATGATAGTTATTAACTTGAAAAATATTCATTTTTCACAGTGGTCTTATGGCTTCTACCTCATCCACACCCAAGGACAAAATGGGTTAGAATTTTATTGCAAAACAAAAGATTTAAAGAAAAAATGGCTGGAACAGTTTGAAATGGCTTTGTGAGTATTTTTACTTTAAAAATTTATTTGTGTCTATGGTGTGCACTTGTACAAGCATGTAGTTGGTGTGAGGGGGGACTGGGGTAATCTCTTTTGGTGTCTGCCTCTTATGTACTGAGTCGGAGTCTCGGCTAGATCCAGGAATCACTGATTTGGCTAGACCTGCTGGCCACCTTGCCTCTGGGATCCCCTCTCTCTGCCTCTCAAGCTCTGAGATTAAAGGCCGGCTGGTGCCCCTGCCCAGCTTCCCTTGGGTGCTAAGGACTCACACTTGGGCATTATGCTTAGCTGGCAAGTGCTCTCCATAGTGAGCCATCTTTCCAGCCTCCATTTCTACTTTTAAGAACTCGTTGTGTCTACTATTTAAATCACTGGTGAGTCACAGCAGCTGTTCTCTGCTAGTGGCTGCTAACATGAATGCAGAGGCTCTGAGCATGGGTCCTGGCATACTAGCTGGTCAGCTGGTCTCCTAGGACAGCAATGTTCGTGAATTTCTTCAAAAGGAAGAAAGAGGGAGCTCAAACCTTCCCTTTAACTCTTCTCCTGGGAGTGTTTTCAGTCTACCTTTTAGCCCCTCAAGAAATTTAATTAAAAGGACAAAATTTTCCCATAATTACTATGTTTTAACATATATTAAATTAAATAGAAAACCCACACATATGCACATGTGTGCACATCCTTTGCTTTGAATATAAAGACTGATGTCTTCCTTATGTTTCAAACTCATTGTTTGAATCCTTGTTGAGTTTCAGGTATATCCAGTGAATGCTTTGGGACTGGGTTTCTTTCAATGTTCTTTCCCTTTCTTAACGACACTGCTCAACAAAGAGGTGAAAATACCCAGGCCTGGTTCAAAAGAAATGCACACCGAGCTGTAACTGCTGAGAACATGCTGTTAGGTGTTTCTTTGTAATTTCGATGTTTATAAACTAAGAATGTGCATAATGACCCATATAGTGGAAACACATTGGTTGCCCTAAAAAGAAACTGTTAAAATAAGAGTGGAATTAAAAGAGAACACTTTGGAGGTTTGTCTCATTGTGTTCTGGTTTGCTCACCATGGAGTTGACCAATTCTATCAGGTTTTTATGGCTTGTTGAAATTTTAAGAAATGCTTGTGTTAATACAAAATTTGAGGTGGAATTAGGATGGTTATAGAAGTTCTGAAGAAAAATATTTTATGTTTTCTTATTTTGCACGTGTGTGTGGGTGGGTGAGTGTGTGTGTGTGCCTGCGAGCACGCGCGAGCACACGAGCTTTCGAGCGTACAGTGTGCACATGCATGCACTGCACAGCATGTCTGTGGAGGTAAGGGAGAAGATTTCCAGGAGCAGATTTTGTCCTTTTACCACGTGGACTCTGGATATGGCACTCAAGTCATCCACTTTGGGATGAAGAACGTTTACTGGCTGAGCCATCTTGCTGGCCCAAGACTCTCTTATATTTTGAAAGACAGGATTGCATAGGTGTTTTTTAAATAAGCTTAAAACAAGTCTGAGTTCTGCTATGCTCACAGCTGTAGCTGGCCACAGTCTTCACTAAGTCCTTGGTCCTCTGAAAGCCTCAGTCCCTGCATCTGTAAAATGGGGACACTGATGTTTGGTGACTTGTAAATACGATCCTAGCAAAGTACCAGCCAGAAGGTGCAATGTAAGCCATATGTTGTTTATTGATCAAAGGGTGATATCTATTATTACTGCTGCTAGTAGTAAGTAGTATTTTATGTTTAAGATTCTAATATGCTTATGAGCACAAAGGTAACATTTTCTGATATAGTAGTATAGTTCTTATACTTGGTCATTGATTATAATAGTTAAGTACAAAAGATCAAGGTATTAAATGTTGCCTTACATAGTTCCTTCATTATGAGCTCCATTTACATTGGGCACAGGTGGTAAGTGGGCAATATTGGTCCAGTCTGTGATCCTGAATGGTCAACCTCATATACCGTGTGCTCCCTTCAGTGAGACACCTGGAGTTGCATTGTTGAAATCAGAACAATAGAATGCGGGGGATAGTGAGTGATCTAGAGGCAGAGTATACCTCAAGCTTTCAGTCTTGTGGAAAGATGTAAGACTAGACTTTTCTGATGTTTTTCTTGGGCTGTAGAGTCTTTGTCTAAGTGAAGGAGTTTCTCCAGGGGAGGGCAGCTAAATGTCTTGTCTCAGAGGAGGCTGGCTCCTAGGACTGCATGAGAGACATATCAGTGACCATTTTGTTCATTTTTTTAAAAGTTGAATAGTTCACATTACTACAAGATAAGTGATGAAGTAAATGCTTACCCTCTCTCATGTAAAGGAATCTGCAGTTGGCAGAGTGACTGTCCAAGGATCAGCTGTCTTTCAGGTTTATGTTCTCTTCTGCTTTTTTCCCGAATTTGTCTTCTGTCTTCTGTGTTGGTAACTTTAAAGCTACTGGAATTCTAGCTGTAAAACATACATGGTAGGTGGCAGAAGGTGATCTCCCACTTTTAATGAGCCTTTAACAACATGTGCTTTTCTTTTTTTTTCAGATTTTTTATTTCAATTAGAAACAAGATTGTTTCACATGTTAATCCCAGTTCCCTCATCCTCCCCTCCTTCCCTACCACCCCTCTCCAACTAAAACCCTACCTATCACTTATCCTTTCTGCTCCCCAGAGAGGTGAAGCCTTCCATAGGGGGGTCATCAGAGTCTATCATATCCTTTGGTATAGGGCCTATGCCCACCCCTGTGTGTCTTGGCTCAGGGAGTATCCCTCTATGTGGAATGGGCTCCCAAAGTTCACACCTATGCTAGGGATAAGTACTGAACTACTACAGGAGGTCCCGTAGATTTCCGAGGTATCCTCACTGAAACCCACATTCCTGGGGTCTGGATCAATCCCATGCTGGTATCCCAGCTATCAGTCTGGGGACCAAGAGCTCCCCCTTGTTCAGGTCAGCTCTTTCTGTGGGTTTCACCAGCCTTGTCTGGACCCCTTTGCTCATCACTCGTTCTTCTCTGCAACTGAATTTCTGTTCAGTTCACTTCAGTTCAGTGATTAGTTGTGGGTGTCTGCTTTTACTTCCACCAGCTGCTGGATGAAGGGTATAGGATAGTATATAAGTCAGTCATCAATCTCATTACCAGTGGAGGGCATTTAAGGTAGCCCCTCTTCTGTTGCTTATATTGTTAACTGGTATCATTTTTGTAGATCTCCAGACATTTCCTGAGTGCCTGATTTCTTTGTAAACCTAAAATGTCTCCCTATATTATGGTGTCTCCTTTCTTGTTTTCTTCTGTTCTTCCCCCAACTCAACCTTTCTGCTCCCTCATGTCTTCCTCACACCTCCTAAATCAAGCCAGAACTTGGCCACATGACTACACATGTCAGGGATTATCATTCCAGATCTGAGTGGGTTTGTGTCTCAGTTTGAATCAAGGTTTCCTTGCCATGTAAGATTTGAGTGGGGTGGTGGTGGGGTGGCATTTTGGATACAGGCGGCTAGCAGTCACAGCTTTATAAGGTAACAGGTGTGTAGGTAGAGTTTCACTTGCTCCTCTGCACTCAAGGTAGCTTCTGCACCTTCAGGGAACTTGGCTTTCTACACCCTTGAATACTTTTAAAGCACCCTAGCAATATAATGAAATTTGAGTGGGAGTCATATTTGTATTTTGGAGTTCTGTTGACTGCTTAGGAGAATTTCTGCAAAATTACTGGGAGTTGAACCTGAGGGTGTCTGTAAGCAAAAGTTATAACATGTAGGGCAAAAATAAAACCAGGATTTCATTAAGGTACCAGGCTACCTTATTATCTAACTTCCCCCGAATTTTTTAGAAGCAAGTTATACCAGGAAGCCCCGATAACCATGCTACCAGCTTTCTAAGACAGGTCTTACCATGTTCTTCATGAAACAGAACAATCTGGATAAATCCTGATGCTTAAGATTTTGCTCAGGGGTCACATTTTTTCCATTTTGTCCATTAGCTCAAATCATTATGCTCTTATAACTCATGGAAAAATAAAGAAAACCAAGAACCATGTGGTCTTTTAACAATGAAGACAATGCAGAAAGCCTTTTGTGTCTCTGTAGGTCAACTCTTGCCAGTGTCTTTAGCCTCAGCCTGAGTCTCAGAAGCCTTCCTGGGACTCTCTGGACTGTGGCTTTTAGGAAACATTGAAAAGGACCATGGTGGCACTGACCAGTGGAATTGCTATTTTTAAGACTGATGAAACGCTTGCTAGTTTTATTTACAGAAGACAACAATTCTGTTTTTAGGATGACTAGATTATTTTTTGTTGTTGTTTGTAATAATTGCAAATACCGTGAAGGCATTTAAATCCTGTTCTTAATTTGGAACATTAGAGAAAAAGGCAGCAAGTGCCTGGGCACCCATAAACAATGAGGATGTACTGAAAGGAAGTCAGCTCCCAGAGGTGACATGAATCTCAGCCTCTGTCTTTCCCAAGCACACCCCCATCCTTGCTCAGCAGCGCGTTGTCTGACCTTGTTTGGCCACAACAGCTTTCAGCACTTAGAATATGCAGTGAACCACGGTAGAACTTGGCAACCTCCTTAGAAAAGGCTGAGTGGAGAGAGACAATAGTGACCCACTTGGACAGGGAAGGGGGAGGTTTTCTCTCATTTTCCCTACGAAAAGGGGTAGTAGTGGAGGTTGTGGAAGACATTGTAGAGATAAATGATGCTTTAAGAGCTGAAGTGCTGGGAGCCTTCTCTAAGCATCCATTTAAGTGCTTAAGAAGATGATTGGTTGGGAGGCATTGCTTGCTTTTGCTTATTCCAAAACTGATTTTTTGTTGCCATTTGTCTCCTATAATTCCATTGTGTCATCTGAGAAATAGGGCAAGTGTTTGTATTCAGTTAAGCTGGTTTTCTATGGACAGGAACACCAACAGTAAATACAAGGGATTTGAGAAGATATTGACAGCCTCCTAAAAGAAGTTCAAAACCCTTGCATTCACTGTGTTTTTACGAATTCTCTGATTAGCTTGAAATAAATAAACATTGCACTCATTTTCCAGCTTAGGAAACTAGTTATCACAGGACTATGTCATCAACACTGAACAATATTGAAGAACAACATTAAAACAGAGTTTGGTATCTCAGTGCACATTAGCACATTGTCTTTATCCATGAGGGTGTTAAATATCAACTGCATTCAGATATTGTTATTTAAAATGGATCATTTTTAATTGCTTTATTTTGCTTGTTTTTATTGTGAACAATACACAGGGACCAGTCACATGTCTATTTTTGGTGTGTGTGTGTGTGTGTGTGTGTGTGTGTGTGTGTGTGTGTGTGTGTGTGTATGTGTTTGTGTTACTATTGCAGGAATAAGTTCAAACTGTATAAAATATAAGATAAATGGACTCAAGAAACAAAGTTCTCTCTCTCTCTCTCTCTCTCTCTCTCTCTCTCTCTCTCTCTCTCTCGCTCGCTTTCTTGGAGACAGAGTCTCATATAGCTCATGTTGACTTCAATCTCATTAATAGCTGAAGTTGAGCTTGAACTCCTGATTCTGTCACCTCCAGTTCCCAAGTGCTGGGATTGCAGGTGTGTAAGTGTGTGCTACAGTCTCAAAGCTTTTAAAAAGAAGGGCTGGAAAGAGAAAGAGACAAGTGAGAAGAGAAGTCCATTTAGCAGGAATTTCAGGATTGGCCTTTGTACCACTTGAGGGAAATGAAAAGGTCCCACTGCCTTGGACTTCTCCTGATCAGCCCAAAGTTTCAGCAGTTCATATTTAGTCCTTTGAAGATACACACACTGTCATCACAGACACCACCTCAGTTTTATTAACTGTGTCATGGCTGTCTGGCACAGTGCCGAGGGGCAGAGGTCAGTCAGTCTCTGCTGAGATATTAGCCCAGGATATTAATTCATTGCATAGCAGGACTGATGGTCATGGCAAGAAGAGAATAAGAATGGGATTGGAGCATAAAGTTGGGGCCACAGTGCTTTGTCACACCAGTCATCTGGGCAGGTGGCTTCTGAGCTTTGAGTCTCCCAGGATGAGCTTAGTGAAAAACGCCACAAAGGAGGGTGGGTGGAGATGTTGCCTCAAAGCTCCACAAGTTCAAGGTGCATTTGCCATGAGATCTGGTGTAGCTTCTAAATCTTTTCACTCTCTCTTTTCCAAAGGCATTGAAGTCACAAAAGGCACACATGCCACAGAATTAAAAAGAAAAATTTAAATGATCAAAGGTCAAGTAAAATAGCATTCTCTTCAAACTCACACTCTAACAGGGAAGAACATTTTCTTGAAACACAGTTTGTATATAGATTGTATAAATGTGTGTTCTTTTACATTTCAAACTCAAAATTATATTTTATCAAGTATGATAAAATATTGCCAAGGTGTTTCAAATATCAGAGGGATAATTATAATATAAAATTGTGTTCATTCTCTAAATTTTTATTGAGTACTTCCTTCTTGCTGGACCTTATTGGAAGCCCTGGGCATAAAACAATGATGTGGTCATTGCAGTTAAAATTAAATATATGTATTTCTAAATATAGTAGTGTTCAGTTAATGTATAATTGATTAAATTTCAGTCATAAGCCCTGATGTTTCAACCCATATTGTCTCTTCCTTCACTCTCATTGGCTCAACTGTCTACAGAGGCCAAGAATGGCACTCACACAGCCCTCTGCCTCCACCTCTGATCACTCTCCTACCAGGCTCTGCAGGTGAGAGCTGGCTGCTTGCCTGTAGTCTCCCTCACCACACACCCTAATGTAAAGCTTCTGCATTCCTGGCTCCTTCTCATTCTCTCAAACAGTCATTTCACTGGACATCTAGGCCATGTGATCACATGCTGACAAGCAGTCAATCTTTGCAGATTGTCTAGTGTACTTTGTAAAATATAATTTTTACCACAACCAAAGAAAGCCCCGAGTCTTTTTAAATAGATTTTTATTTAAATTAAAAACACTCTTATTTTATATGCTAATCCCAATTCCCACCTTTCTTTCCAGTCACAGCTTTCATCATTGTCCCCTATGCCAATTTTTCTCTGGTTATATTGTTTTAGTCCCTAAAGGATGAGTGGTTCTCACGTATTCATCTACAATAGTTCCTACCTGGAGAAGTCTTTGCTTTTGTTTAATAGTTGGTTCTACATTCCACAGGTGTTGGCTTTAAATGTTACTATCAGTTACTCCTGACTTCCATGCCAAATGAATGATCCTATCTCCCCAAATATTTCCTCACAATTTAAAGTATTTTGCTAGACAAGGAATCTCCACACACAGTGTCTGTGGCTTCCCTGCCATTCAGTGATCACCCTTCTGTTAAAGAGAATCTATCACTTGTCTTTTCAGTTTAGCTTGTATCTTATTCTCCCGAAGAGGAAGGATTCTTTCTTGCTTATTAAGATAGATGCCTCATTGAACAACACTGTTAGAACTGATAGAGCTGGAGATGGGTCTGGATGTTTAGGTTTTAGTGTGAGTGATGCTCTGGAGTTAGTTATGAGGTCCAAGAGGGTTGGGAATGGTATCAGGAGATGCATGCGTGTGAACTATTAAATACATTCCCTTTGGTGTTCTTTGAAATGCTGAAAGTGAAATTATTTTTGTATTGTTTTTGGCTTCTGTATTTGTACATTTACAGTTCCAAGACTGACCTGCCTGGGGCATTCAATCTTTGTGCCTGTCTGTCTCCTTATGGCTGCTTTACTCTACTGGACTGTGAACACCATGGGGCAGGCAGGGATCTCATTAGTGTTATTCACATTCACAATCTCTCTTAGCATATCACCTCATACATAATTAGTAATTATATTTTATTGTAAATTCAAAATTTTATGACAACTAATGAAAACAAAGAAATGAAGACCCAATGGGCTATAGAATTCTAGTAGGTAATAAACTATCAACAGCCCGTGGCTAAAGAGACTTCTTCTTTTTTTTTTTTCCAACTTTTTTTATTTGAATTAGAAACAGGATTGGTTTACATGACAATCCCAGTTCCCTTCTCCCACCTGTCCTCCCCTATCCCCCCACAACTAAAACCTTATCTGTCACATATCTTTTCTGCTCCCCCTGGATGGTGAGGCCTTCCATAGGGTGTCATCAGAGTCTTTCTTATCCTTTGGGATAGGGCCTAGGCCTATTCCCGTGTGTCTTGGCTCAGGGAATATTCCTCTATATGGAATGGGTTCCCAAAGTCCACACCTATGCTAGGGATAAATACTGGGCTTCTACAGGAGGTCCCATAGATTTCTGAGGTTTCCTCCCAGAAACCCATGTTCCTGGGGTCTGGATCAATCCCATGCTGGTATCCCAGCTATCAGTCTGGGGACCAAGAGCTCCCCCTTGTTCAGGTCAGCTGTTTCTGTGGGTTTCACCAGCCTGGTCTGGATTCCAGTTCAGATCACTGATTAGTTATCAGTGTCTGCTTCTACTTCCACGAGCTGCTGGATGAAGGCATATAAGTCAGTCATCAATCTCATAATCAGGGGAGGGCATTTAAGGTAGCCTCTCCTCTATTGCTGAGATAGTTAGCTGGTGTCATCTTTGTAGATCTCCAGACATTTCCCTAGTGCCTAATTTCTCTGTAAACCAAAATTGTCTCCCTCTATTATGATATCTCCATTCTTGTTATCGTGTATTCTCCCCCTGACTCAACCTTTCTGCTCCCTCCCCCCTCTTCCCATGCTCCCAATTTGCTCAGCAGATCTTGAACCTCTCCCCTTATCCAGGGTACCATGTATGTCTCTCTTAGGGACCTCCTTGTTTATTAGCTTCTTTGGCAGTGTGGATTGTAGGCTGGTAATCCTTACTCTATGTTTAAAATCTGCGTATGAGTGAGTACACAGTGTTGTAAGAAGGTATCTATTGTTGATTCTTCATCCAGCAGCATTGATTTAATTTTGTAACTTGGGAAGTTGGTGCCATTCTGTCTTATGTCATTATTAGCTTTCACATATGACATAGCATTTTTCCTAAGGTGTTTTTATGGACAGGTGACCTGATATTAGATAGGTTCCTTTCATGGCAATCTGAGTAGATGCTTTGGTAAGATGTCTGGAACAAAAGCAGGGTGGATAATTTTCACGTTATCCAGCCTGTCTTTTAAGTAGCATTGATCTCATCCTCACATGAGCTAAAAATTGCAGAAATAATTTGCAGTTTATGCTACGGGCAGTTTCCTTGTCCCTGGGCGATTTAAGCAGAACTTCATTCAAACTGTATTTTAGAGCTGGGATGCTAAGAGGCCATGGCTTCCTCATATTTGTCTCCCCTTCCATATCCCTGACTCCTGAGGCCACTTGACTCCCCACTACCTCCTGCCCTTAGTCTGTCAAATTCAGAAGAAAAGCTTTACCTGTGCTCTATTATTCACATATAGTCCATGTGGTTTATATTAAGTGTTTGACAGTGTCACAGGGGAGACTCAAGCCCTGCCCCTATCCTTTCCACTGATCAGCAGGTTTCCTTAACACCTTCATCAACACCTATGGTGTGACCATTCTATCTGCTATCTCTAATGGCCAGTACTCCTCACCTTATCCTTTCTGGGGGAGCCTCCACCAACTGGTCCACAAAGAGCACCTCTTTATCCATCCTGAGATTAGAATGTTAACACCGTGTCATGTATCCCCTCCATCCCAAAGACAGTTCTAGAAGCTGCAAAAGAAGATGATCTTTGTTATTGCTTGGTTAAAGACCCATGCTTATGATACCAGATTTCTAGGCTGTACTTGGTGGCAGGCACAGTCCTATAGGGAATCCCTAAAAGGAAAGGAGTACAGAGGACAGTCTGAAATGCCACCCTAGAATATTCATTTGTCAAATAGCATTGACTGGTAGTGATAAAGGAGAGGATGAGAAGGGAGATTGAAGAGCTGGAGAGCCTCATTTTAAGAAGGTGAAACTGACTTTGTTTATACTTTTGCTCAGTTGGACATGCCTCCCTGTACTTTCGAGATATCTGTAGCCTGACCATTCAGGGTAGTGAAACCCTGGATAGTGAAACCCTGTCAGTGTCTTCATGAGAACTGTCAGGCTTACTGGCATAATGGCCCAAAATACCTGCTTTCAAGCTTTTCCATTTTTATCTGTCCATATTATATGTTGGTTAGTTTGAACTGTCAATTTGTACAAACTAGAATCATCTGTAATAAGTCTTAGTGAGGAATTATCTAGAACAGTTGAATGGGTGTGTAAGGATTATCTTGATTATTGATGTAGGATGATCCAGCCCACTTCGGGTAGCACTATGCACTAGGCTGTACCCTGAACAAGGAGAAAACAACAAGCAAGGGTCACTGTGTTTAATGCTCTCTGTTCTTGACTGCATCTTGGATGTTGATGTGGCTAGCTTCCTGCTTTTACTTTCCTAAATAGATTGCCTGTAACTTAGAATTGTCAGTCAAATAAATACTTCCTTCCCTAAGTTGCTTTTGTTCAGGATATTTTGTCACAGCAACATCAATAAAACTTAAGATTATATATATATATATATATATATATATATATATATATATATATACATATATATATGTATATATATATATTTAAAGAATATATATATATATATATTCTTTAAAAAAACAATTTCTTCTAGTTCCTCACCCTAACCCTAATCCTAACTCTTACCCTAACCCTAACCCTTTTTCTATCAGCTGAACTGTCATGGGCCAGTGAGATAGTTCAATGGTGAAGGTACTTATTACCAAGCCTGAAAACTTGAGCAACTTGAGAATTGATCCCCTGTACCTATATGGTGAAAGGAGAGAACCAGTCTCAGCAAGTTCTTCCCTGATAGGTACACACATGCTTGCACATGCACCCAAATGCTTGCACACAAACCCACACAATGAATGAATAAATGTAATAAAAATAAAACTTAGAAGGCTTTCATACCAGTTTTAGGATGAAGGGTTTGTTTATAGGTGTGGAATTCAGGCTGGCATGATTTGCTGCCCCTGGGTGGTGCTGAGTCTCACAGAGAGGACCTATTCACATTAATCTCCTATGTTGAAGCCAGTTCAACCTCCCTGAATCTAATGTATTGTCTACAACCTTTCAAAGTCAGCAGTTAAGTTAGTATATGGAATTATGCTGGCACTCATGAAAAGAAGCAAGACAGGACATCAGAACAATCTCAGCTGTCATAAAGTGGAGCCTCTTAGTATCCTTCTTTGTCCAGAAACATGGGAAAGTAGTTCATGCAGGACAAACCATTAGTAAATGTTAAGCAGTACTCTGGTTATGTTTCTGTTTGGTGGGGATCAGCTCCTCTTTCTTTGGTTGCATTCAGTGCTTATCTGATATTTTTATGGTCCTGGCTGAACATGCTTAGGATGAGTAAGAAGTCACCGGCAGGGGGAAAAGTGAAGGATTGCTATCAGAAATTCCATCAGCAAATAAGCATTACTTTGGTTAAGATGAAATGCAAATAACATTATTAAGCACAACTTGCATTGGTTCCCTGAGCTTTTGTAACACAACTTTGATTTTCTGTTTTTTTTTTCCAATAATGAATGATCACGATATAATCAGGAGAGGTTCACCTGTCCACTGTGGCAACTGTGCTGTCTCCAGCTTGTCTGGAGACTAACACAATGAATGAGTGGGTTTTGGAATTGGTTGTTGTACCTGACATACGGTTTCTGAGAGGAAAGTGGCATAATTGTCACTTAGTGAATTTGCCAGTATTAAGTAAGATTTATCCAGTAAAGTCTCAACTAAACAGCAACATTTAGAACATCTATTCATAAAAAGTGAGATCTTGATCCATACAATAAAAATAAAGGTACATTTGGAAATTGCCAATCTTGGCTGTGGAAGCAGGAAGGACTTTGTTTTTTTCTGTCTATGATGTAGTAGGTAAGTTCAGACTGGCTAGAAAAATTGGAAGGTTGTATTTGAAAAAGAAAAACTTCTAAATATCAGTGTGTACTGTCCATCTCTCATCATTAGTTTGTGATTTTGAGAATCACATGCATCCTCAGTAGACATTCTAGGAACTGGGAATATTCATGGTTAATTCTCTCTAATAGAATTCATGTGATAACCATGTGCTATATATGTCACATCCATGGATAGTATTTTCATGTCAATATGATAATGTGACTACAAAGGAGCAATGAATTACAAGGCCTATGGAATGGCTTACTCCCCTCCTGCTATCTTTATCTAGGGAGAATGGCTCTGGAAGTGTCAATATAAAAAAAAGACCTATGTATGCAATGGCACATATTCAGTTATCAGACCACTGGGGATATAAAAAAAAAAGCATCTGTAATTGAAGACTTTTACTTTACAAATAATTGTATACCGTGAATCTTGGCAAGTTTAGCATATACTTGACTGCCTTGTGTGATGAAGTTCCTGGTGATGTTATTTGCTTCATCTTTGGTCAGCTCTTATGGTGGAAAATGTTTCTTTACAAGGTGCCAATGGCTGTCTAATCAAGTATAACTTCATTATCATAGTTCTTGTTGTTTAGAGACAGGGTCTCATGCAGCTTGTGTTAGCCTTGAACTTGCTAAGGAGGTCTTGGACTCCTGATCCTCTTGTCTTTACCTCCAAAGTGCTGTAATTCCAGGTTTTTACCACCACACCTGGTTAGTGGCACTTCCTGAGTCTAAGCAGAATGCTTCTAACCCTTCCTTAGATGACCACCTTTAGGGTATTTGAGGGTAGACATTTTTCTAGTTCTGTACTTAATACACATTTTCTTTTTAAAGGAAAAGAAAACTTAATTTGAAGCTTTCTTTTACTACTCCAATTAAATGCTAAGTGAGATCAAAGGAAAACATGGATGAATTTTTAAATTTCTGCCCACTATTATGGGCAGGTCCCGAGGAATGTTAGATGCTATTATTGCAGAAAATTGTAGACTTGATATAGTCGAGATGTTTATGAACCAATTTTGGGATTCCTGGTTGAACTTTTCACAGCATTGTATTATCTTGATTCTTAGTGTGTTAGGAAGGATTCAGATTTTAAATCTTCATGGTAGAGTATTTAGAGTATTTAGGTAGCATATAGTGATAATTCCTTGCTATTATACAGTACTTTAAATATCTAAAGTATTTTGGGATAATACCTCATTTGATACTTAAGGAATCCTGTGAGGTAGCAGGAAAGTATTAGCCCTTTAAAAAGTCAGAAAATAGAGGAAAGATTAAGTGTTTTGCTTGTGGCTTTTATTTCTTCCCCCCAGTTAACAAATGGCAGAGGCTGAGTTTAACCTCAGTCTAGGCATTTTCTGATCTCCATGTTGCCTCAGTTACAGCAGGATGCCTACCATTGTTCTCCAGGGAAGAAAGTTGCCCTGGATTTGTTTCATAAGTTCAAGCTACTCTTCAGTAATATATTTATACACTAGATCAACAATAATATTTAGAATTTAATTATGTTGACTTTTTAGTGTTTTTATAAAACCTATTTGGTGTTTTTATAAAATCAAATAATAGGTAACATTATGCATATGAACAACAGTTTTTAAAGGTGATTTTAGCTTCCAGGAATTTCCTTAGAGCAAGTGAAATGAAATATTAACTTGTAAGTTAATTCAGATCGTGATTTTGAGTTGCTGTGTCTTAGTCACAGTGTCAAGCCTAATAAGAATTGAAAATAATTTTTATTTTGTTTTGATGGTGTTTTTATTCTTCCACCTATTTCAGTCATACAATTTTAGTCTTGGAGTAAAGGAATTGGGAAGGAAAAGCCCCAAGGTCTGAGAATAAAGCCTTGCCAGTTATCATGGTGATTGAAGAGTCTGAAATAAATCTTTTTCATTGAGTACTTGGGTGACACTGGGGTCCTACCACACAGGTTGACGAAGGGAGGAACAGCATGATGCACCCTCATTCACCTTAAGTGTAAACCTGGAACTAAGTATTTAAAGGGTTCTCCTTCATGGGGATAGCTTGATTGGACATGGATATCCCAGCTGTCTGTCTGACCTGCTTTGTCACTTGTTCCAACCATCTTCATCTGGGAAAACACTGGAGCTTGGGAACTTACATTATCTACTTCAGAAGTGGCTAGAATATTTCATGCTCTGTGATTACTTAGTCCTTATATTTTATATATCTTTATAATGACACCACCTCTGTCTGTACAAAACTGCCAGCTCTTTGAATAAATGAAGTCACAAACAGCTTGACAACCTGAGTTGGATCCCCAGAACCCAAAGTGGAAAGAGAGAACTGACTCCCAGAAGTTATACTGTCACCTCCAAACCTGTGCATTTGACTATGTGTTCAAATATACAATGTGATAAACAAAATTAAGCAAAAACAATAATGTGGAGAGTAATCAAGGTAGGCACTGAGGTCAACCTTTATTTTCCACACATATGTGCATATTCATATGAACTCATACATACAGCACACGCGTGTGTGCGTGCACACACACACACACACACACACACACACACACACACACACACACACACACACACACACAAAGATTTCAACCTCCTAACATCAAACTTTGGAGTTCCTATATTTTGTTTCTATTCCTTGCCTAACAAGAACATCTGTAAGAAAGTTCTCTGATTTGCTTGTATCCACTAAAGTTGATTTTTGTGGCCTTTGACTGATGAGGCATTGGTCAGACTCAACTCAGGGGTCTGTTCTCTGATAGTACATTAATAATATATATGCACTAAAGCTTCTTCCCAGAGAATATTTGAGCTTTGACATATTGAACAGTAGCATTTTAAATTAAATCTGCTGCTGTCAGTGCGTTAAAAAAAAAAAAACTGGATAGCTTAGAAACAGTGTTTCATATATTATAAAAACAAAACTGAGGTCATATGTAGTTTACTATGACAAAATACACCCAGCCTGCTTAATTGTGGTAGGGGCTTGAATTGAGTTTTTCAATTATCACAACCTCAACATCTTTCAAAGCAAGAAAGAATAATAAACTGTTTATCCCCATCTCCAGGGCTTTGATTTGGTAGGAAAAAAAGAGCATAAAGTAATCTAATGGTTTCTTTTCATACCATGTGAATTAGTAATAAAGAATTATAGATCTGTCTGAGTTCTTCAAGTTAGGAGGGCATCAAGATTAAAGGGATACTTCAGAAAATAATGACTACCTAATTGAACCCCAAACTGCATTATCACTTCTCATCTTGAAGATACTTTTGTATTTGGTTATACTAACCAAGTATTCCTTCTTTCTCAGGAAGTATTTCCTTCTCACCACTGGATTAGTACAAGTTGGCACATAGTCTTGTTAAATATTTTCTCAGGGTAGAAGAGGGGACGTAGTACATATTTTCACACGCATACAGGAGAATCTTGAAGAAATTTCTCTAGGGAAATGTAATGCCTGTTCCAGGTTTGGAACACAGAGGTCAGGAGGACTTCCAACTTCCTCTTCCCCCTGCTTGTTCAGTTAACAGACTATCTGTTTTCCCAAGTAGTCTACATCTTAAATGGTCTCAGACGTAGTCCTCATTCAGACTCAGGGCAGGTTCATCTGAAGAACAGTTTCCCCAGAGGTACACAGTATCAAATAGTAGACACCAGTCCTTTAGTCCATAGCTTCTCTTCACCTCTCGAGGGTAGCTTATGCTTGAAAGTACCATTTCCTTAAGAGTATAGGCTTCCTTTCCCTCTATATCTCTGTCGGGAAAAATTTCCAGTCCTGTCCTGGAAACCAAATGGATGAGTACAGAGGAGTAAGACTCAGCCTTGGAGGAGATTAATAACAGTACCCATTACCCAACATCTATTTGACATCCACACAGGGCTTGCTGTAGACAGTGCAGACCAACATTCAGCAGGATGTTGCTGACCCCAGAATGCTTGGCTGTAGCATGGAACATTCTAATGGCAGACCACAATGAGATCTAAAGTGAATTAGAACTTTAATTAAATTGCTTGTATATTTAATTGCATAATGCATTGCACAGTCTAAGTTTCAATTCCTTATTCAATTATAATGAAACTCCCCTTCAATTGAGTTTGTTTTGGGGTTTAAAGCCAACTCCAAAAGTGTATTGATGCTTTAAGAGAATCCTTGGTCTTATAAAATTTCACCCTAAGAAATGGAGTGTTTTAGTATTAAGTTTGTATTGACTCTTGATATTGACATGAGTCTAGATGTGCAAAACCCACGAAGGCTAAATCCCAGGGGCTTTTGTTTAATTTAAAATATGGCTAGCTGGCCATTGTGAACAGATCTGATAGCATGACGATCTGAAAATATGACTGGTTGGGAAATGATCAAATATTAATTTTAAATGTTTATTAGTAGACTGTTTGCAGTTGGTTTTTAAATTCATTTGGAAAGTGAGGATTCACAGTTATCTAAAATTTTCAATAAACCCCATTTCATAAAGGTGTTTGGAGGTTAAATGCCTAATGATTAATTTATGCATAGGTAATGTTCTTAATAATTTTGAAGAAAGGTAAGGCAGCTGAGGATAATGTTAGAGATGAATAGTAATGAGGAGTGGAAAACTCCAAGATTTAAATGTGGAGCTCATATTCATTAGCCTGAAAACAGAATAGGAAACTAGATAGAAAAGAGGTTTTAAATAGTGGAGTTCAAAGAGTATTGGACGAGAAGAAAGAAAAAGTTAGGGAAAGATGTGGCCATAGGACTTGTGTCTGAAATTCACTCATTCATCACCTAAAGAATGTTGAAAATTATTTGTGAACTATCTTTGCCCTTTCTGGCAAGATAAATTGGAGGGAATATAGAAGTTAATTGGGACATAAAAATAATACTGTAATTGAATATTTTATTTTTAGTTTCTACCTAGAAATTGCAATGTGCTTATCTTGGTCTGGTTTTCTGATGTTTTGGGGAAATACGGTGGCTGGTTCCTATTCCACTGTGTGTAACAGAGGGTATTTAATGGACACATTGGACAGTCTCCCAGTAGCAGTTAAGCATCATTGTATACTTGACTGGGCTTAGAGTCACCTTGGAACCACACCCTGCCTCTGTCTAGGAGTATTTTTCCAGAAACGTTTAACTGAGGAGAGAAGGATTTACCCAGAATGTGGGCAGCACCATCGCTAAGGGCTGTGGTTTTAGACTGAATAAGAAAGAAAAGGTGAGGCGAAACTAACATTTATCTCTTTCTGCTTCTTAACTGTGGACACAATGTGTCCAGCTGCTTCCTACTTCTGCTGCCTTGGCTTCTCCTCCATGATGGACTGTGCCACCAAAATGTGAAATAAACCCTCTTTCTCTTAAGTTGCTGGTAGTTGGGCATTTTGCCACACCAGTAAGAAAAGTAACAGGTCTGTTTGTAAAACTTTCATGTCCTAACATTGATTGACTGCTTCAAATTCTCTGTATTGCATAGGCTTTATTTCATCCTTGGAAATATACACAATGCTAAGATAGTGATCGGGGCGAGTTTCATCAGTTTAATTATAAATGAAGGTACTGTTAGCATTCAGAATCCTCTAGAGGAAACAAGACTGACGGTGTGTGCTGATTCAACAGGGCGTATCCTCTCATAAAGCTCAAGGCATTAAATATGAACCGTTGATCAGAAAGCTCAGCCTGTGTGTGATTCAGGGAACTTGATGACTAGATTTTTTTTTTTTTTTTGAGGAGTCCCTTTGATATGAAAAGCACAAGAAGCCAAGCATTATTGGGTAGAGAATTGATTGACAGCCATTACCCTTCTCCCAGGCAGTTTGGAGACACACCCTGGGAAACTGAAAGGAGCCTGCCAGCCCTTAGAGGTCAGCACTGCCTCCTGAGGAGAGTTAACAGAGCACTACTGAGCCAGGGCTCTTGTGTGGGAATCCTAACTGTTTGTTGCCTTGTGAGGATCAGAGCTAAGTACAGTTTAATAAAATTCCGCTTCAGAGTGATTTGTTTGTCTTCTGTGAGCAATTTCTATCCTGCTTTCCTTTTTCCTTTCTGATTGATTTATGTATCTGTTTGTGTACTCCTTTTGTGCCTCCCCCGCTCCAAACCCAAAGCACTTTGCAAATATCAGAGCTCACATTGTAAAAAGATCATTGATTTTCCCCCACAGCCATGAAGGTAAGCTGTCACATACCATCATTTATTTCTGAGACTGGGGTATTGATAGCATAATATTAAATTCTTTCATTAGAGATTTTATTTTTGTCTAGCAATAACCTAAATTTGAAACATTTTGTGTTTGCCTTTATCTACCAGAATTACCATTTACAAGTGCATACATCCAGGATTATGTCGTTACCTTGTTCAAGCTATCAAGAAAAGGGATCAGATTTCAATATTTTTTTTTCTTTGGCCTAAAACTTCTTTGGTAACTGCCAAATTATTACTCAGGAGACCCACAAAGCAGGCCTCAGGCTAGCTGGTTTACCCAGCATGTCCAAAACTGTTAGAGTTTGTTCAGTGGTGGGAAAACTTGTCTTTTAGACCAAGTGTAGTGACAATATACCACTCCTTGCTCCATCCACCCCATTACCATCTTCAAAGAAACCCAATTCTGCAGTGTCTAGCTTTTCCATGCAGATGCCCACTGGGAGGATGTAAAGACCCGCCCTAGATGCAACCTCTTATGCAGACGCAGTCAGGAAGAGGGAAAATAGGGGACATTCTATCATTTCTCTTTAGGCTAGTTTTCCTCTTTTATGATCTCCCTGTTGCAAGGATGTGCCCTGTAAGCACTCAACTGATTTTTACAAGAGTAACTCTTCAATGCCAACCTCCGAATCCATGTTTTGGTTGCTTTTGTCTTTAATTTCTGACTGTTGGTTCTCATTCCCAATGCCATTGTCTTAGTTTAGGTTTTGAGACCCTGCCACCTTCTCTGTAGAACTTTGAACTCAGTCATCTTTGCAACATGATTTCTGGGAGTTTTCTGTCTAGTGTGTAAATAGGACCTGGCTATCTTCCTGGAGCCATGGGTGCATTTTCATGGCCCCTAGAACAAGAAAAGATTCCTGGATGATGCTAGAATCTGGCCTTTATCCAGCATCAGTGTTACATTGTCAATATGCCTCATACTTCAACCAGATTGAATTCCTGGCAGTTGCAGAAGATAGCAGAGCCCTTTAGACCACTGAACTTTTTCTTGGTGCTTTCCACTGACTTGCTATCTCTCTTGAGGTGCTAGGGAGTACCTCCTTATTATTCAAGACTTAGAATAAAACATGGGGCATATACTTCAAGATCCAGGTAGCGGTAAGGACTTGGTGAACAGAAGTGCTGTATCCCAACAATATTTCTGAGAATCAACAGAAGGAACCACACGAAATTTAAAAGTTTTTCTGTAACAAACGAGGAGAGCCAACAGACAGCTCACAGACTCTCATTCAGGGTTTATTATGTCAAATTTAAAAAGAACTGTAAAACTGGGCACCCAAAATCTGTTAATAAACAAATGGGCTAATGATATGGAACCTAAACTACAAAGATTGGTAGCATTTTGAGTAGTAGAGAAGAAAAATATTCATGTCCAGGGATAGTGGTTTGGAGCAGAGAATTGTGAACAATTAAGGGCACCTTGAAGTAAATGGGTCTCTTTTGAGCCCATGCTGGGATGATAATAGTAGAGATATAATTTTCCTACTTAAAGCATGTTTTTCTTCATGACCCATATTATGATCTCCAAAGAACTTAATGTTTGAAGTGGCCAAGAACACTGTGTTAATTGCTTAATGGACTTGGGCGAGTTACTTGGCTTTGCCGAGCTATCATTTGGGAATCACAACATTGAGATAAAATATCTCATGGTGTGCTGTAACATGCAAACAGGATAATACTGTTCACTATTCATGTATCTCTTCCTGTCTTCTGCTAGGTACAATACAGTTTTTAATATGTCTTATTCATTTAGTCTTAATATAAGCTTTTTGTTGATTGAGAATTATATTTGTTCTACTTCTGGGCAATGGTGGTGCATGCCTTTAATCCCAGAATTTGGGAGGCAGAGACAGGAAGATAGTTTGAAGCCAGCTTGGTCTACAGAACAACTTCCAGGACACCCAGGGCTACACAAGAAAACCCTGTCTCAAAAAACAAAAACCAACAAACAAACAAAAAAAAATGGAAAAATAGCTATATCGACAATAGAAATGTGTAAATTATCTTGAGGGTAGGGCAGTACAAGCAACCTGTGTATGGTGACTGATAGCAACATTTAATTATACCAGTTCATCATGAGACTCCAGAGAGAGTTGGGTCTGCTAAATTGTGGCTGTTCTATGAAGCTGATCATTCTAAAATGGCTTCAGTTCACCAGCTAGAAACATGGCCCTGAGATTGCTTGTCATATTGAATGCCTTTCTGGGAACTGGAATGGAAATGTGATGGAATGATCAGAATGAAACATCCCATGGTTGCAGCTGAGTACAATGGGTTAATGTAACCATAGGCATAAACAGACATTCTGTGAGAAGTTCTCATGGGCTGGGGATGCTATTCTGTTCATTGTCTCATGGATGGGCCTCATGAACCTCCATAGAAACCAAGACCCCTTAATGTTCTCTTTTATTAAACTCAAGGTCATAAAAAGGTTGAAAGCAGTAACTTTGGAATCTAGGAGGAAATAATTGAATCATGACACTTAGATTTTTCTAAACTAATGACCCCTGGAAAATTATTAAAGCCTGCTAAGCAATGGGCTTTTAATCTCTAAATGAAGATACCAGTGCTTACTCTGCTGCTTGTAAAGCTACATGAGAAAAGCCATCTAAAGCAATGTGTTAGAATGCTTTACATATCCAACAATATCTCTGAGAATCAACAAAAGGAACCACATGAAACTTAAAAGTTTTTCTGTAACAAATGAGAATAGCAGCAGACCCAACAGACATCCCACAGTGATGGCTGATGCTGGGAATTTCATCCTTCCTTCCAGATCAGTGTTGGCCCAGAATGCTGGTCAATATTTCTGGACAATGTCTGGGAACTTGTTTGGTCATTTCTTACAGGTTCTGATTCCTGAGGCCAAAAGACATTATCTCAGGAATAGCAGGGTATCTAATGATGCTAAGGGTTCTGTATATGATAGGAAATAAACAAAGAACTTTTTCCCATTCTCTCACACAACTCTCAATGCACAATATTTTACCACTAAGAACCTTCACATGTTCAGCATCCTGGAACCTCCACAAACATAGTCTTTCAGGTATTTATTGATGCTGCTGTATTTAGACTGATTAAATCCTTGAACATTAGTGATCAGGTTATTTTCAGAACTCTTTCTTCTCTGAAAGTTGGGGTACAATTCTCACCCTGTGATTGGCAACCGCCCTCCCCATTTTGAAGCTGGCCAGTATGGTCACAAGAAATAACTTCAGGACTTTTATGGGCTGTTTGGTATTTGGTTGGGGAAAAGCCCACTATATATTGTAGACACAATTCAAGAATGAACCCTGAGAGTGTGGTGAAATTTTGACATATGAGACTTGATCTGGGAAAGAGGCAAGACCTTGAGGGGAGCTCTTATAGTGAGGGGAGGCACCTTGAGCTTCCCTGGTCATTCAGCCTCTCCTAAAGCTGAGAATTGGAAGGTGTCAAGGGCTTGATTGGGTTCTCTTGGAAAACAACCCTCCTAGGTCAGAGACTTAATCCTATTTTTATTTCCTGTTATCTATTACACAGTAGGTACTCCATAAATATTTTGAATTTCTTCTGTCAGGATGTCTTGAGAACACTTCTGAGAAATTTTCAATAGATTATCATGGTGCCAGTCAGACTGTTGTGAGTTTTGTTGTACGAGTAGCCACCTGAGCTTTGCTCTTCTGTATGCTTTTTGTCTCATTTGGGACTTTAAATTATTTCAAAATGGATAGACACTGTAGAAGAAGAAGTCCCAAATCACAAGACAATTTGAAGTTCATTGACAAGGATAGTGAGAAAAGTGTGCTTTGCAGAATGTTTTAGTCTGAGTTTCTCTAATGTAATTAGTTTCGAGGGGGTAAAAAGCAACCTTCAGCAGGAAGACTGGAGTGGAGGATCAATCTGATACTTCACAGTGGAGGGTGAGGATGGCTTGCACATCTGAGCATTCTGAATCTATCATGCACAACTAACTCCACAGAAAATAGGCTGCCTTGAAATACCCTTTTCCTACTCATTCTTTTAGGCATTCATATAGGAATCTCACTGTGACATCATATCCCATTCAAACCCGAGGCCATTATTTGCAATCACAGTTCCATCTCAGGTTTGGATTAATTTTTCTCTGACATATTTGGCAAGTGTTACCATCCCATTTTGTAGGATGAATCCAGAAAGACACAAATTGGCTGCTCTGGAGTTAGAGGGAGTAAGGTTAGCCGAGACTCCTGCTTGAGGATGGAGAGTTAAGTGTTGGAAACAAGTTTCTGTCAGGCTCAGAAACATTGTTCAGGAACTTCACTGTCCTCCAGCCTTCATGCAGTCACAAGGGCATTGCTGCTTTCTCCCACAGATGGATGTTGTCTGCACACGCATGGATGTGTCTGCATCTGTTTGGTGGACTTACCTGCTCTTAATTTGAAAGCACCATTTGCAGTGTGTTTTCTCCTTCTCTCGCTGCTGTTTCTGTTTTTCTGCATCATGTTCCTTTTCTGCTCAGTCGCATGCCTCTTTGTGTCTGCTGGCTCTGCACATGGGCTGATTGGCTTTCTCAGCGCTTTCTGCACTCAGCACTCCCTCTTGCTCCACCACTGTAAGATTCCCAGACTTTCACATTCATCTGTTGTCTTAGTTACTTCTCTATTGCTGTGAAGAGACACCCTGACCAAGGCAACTTATAGGAGAAAGTGTTTAATGGGGGCTTGGTTCCCGCTTCAGAGGGTGAATCCTTTACTATATGGCAGGGAACATGGGAACAGAAAGGCAGGCATGGCACTGGAGCAGTAGCTGAGAGATTATGTCTGATCCACAAGTAAGAGACACAGACAAAGAGCTAACTGTGAATGGTGTGGGCATTTGAAGCATCAAAACCCACCCCCAGTGACACACCTTCTCCATCAAGGCCATCCCTCCTGATTCTTCCCAAACAATTCCACAAGTTGGAGACAAACATTCAAATATATGAGCCTATGGGGGAATTCTCATTCAAACCACCCCATTCTTAACAGCCTGTGCCCTGTTCCAAGAATGCCTTACATACTAGGATAGACATACTGCCAAACAGGTGTCTTGAGACAAATCATATAACCTTTATTAATCTGTGAAATGTCCTTCCCTGGCTCGTTACCTATCTAGATAGATATAACTCAGTTCTTACATATCACTGTGGTCTTGAGTGATGACCCTATTTATGCTTCTTTTATCTACTCTAGAACTTTGATCAACACCTCACAATGTGTTCCCCCAGACATGTTTTTGCCTAAGGTAATCCTCAGAGCCCCAGGCCCTCCTGTCCACTCTAAAACAAATTTCTGGTGTTTCACTCCTGCCCCTCCCCCATCAGTCATTTCCACAACAAGACAGCCACCTGATCTCTTAGGCCTGTCCTCAGGGGTCTCTGATTCTTGTGGTAAAACTGACTAAAGCAGACCCTAACGAAGTCTTGTTCAAATTATCTTGTCACAAGTTGTTGAATATGAGCCGTCTGCCTTCAGCTTGTGGAGGGCAAAGGTATCTTATAACCATCCGTCCTGCCAATCCTAACATCTTAACAACCAACCTTTTAAGACATGTCTTTTGGGGATGGAGGGATAGGACAATAGTTAAACTGCTTCCCACCCTGCCAGAAGACCCATCTTTGCCATGTTTGGTTCCAGATCACATGGATTACAACTGGCTGGAACTTCAGTTCTGCTCACATGCATGTGGCATGGTGCCATGCACACGTGTGTGCACACACACACACACACACACACACACACACACACACACACACACAAATTTTAAATCTTTAAAAAAATATAGTTATTGCCAATTTTATCAAGTAAGGTTTACAAATTACTACACATAGGAAAACTATCCTTTAATAAATGAATTTAACATTTTAAAGCTCTCTCTAGAGAATAAGTTTTGATATTGGTGGGTTATAGTAGACTCAGGTAATGATGAATTTATTGAAATCCTCATTTATAGTGAACTTTTGTTCACAACTCTAGTATCTACACACACATACATAACAATAATAACTAAAGAAGTGGGTACAGTGCAGTGCAGGGGAAAGAAGGTGGCAATAATGTAAATTCAATGCCTATGTATGAATCCTTTAAAAGCATAAGTTAAAAATAATAAAGTAACACAAAACAGGCTTTGCATGTAAAGGATTAAAAACGTTTTTTCATACATAATTATTTTAGACTTTCAAAGGGAAGCATTAGAAAGCCCATCAATTTTTTTCTTTTGTTCCTAAGATTTCCTGGAAACAATATCAGCACTGTTCTCAAACACATTTAATAGCCAGTTTTATTTTGGTCATAATTTAAAATTTGCTACAGCTTAAATTTATGTTATCTTTGGTGTTTGAATTATGTAACTGGTGGGTTGGGTCAGAGAATGAGAATCCTTAAGAATCATTAGAAACAAGTCCGTACCTAGACAGCAAGACATCTTGTTTAAAGGTGAACACTAAGATACCTCTCTCTGTGTGTTTTCCTTCTTCTCTTGTACTCAATGATATGTACATGGACAATGTATTTTACTGGGAGAATTGAAATGAAGCAGTATAGCCTCACTTAACAGGAAACCAATAATTGTGGGTATCAGATAAATAAATTCCCTGTTGGCCTAGAGTTCTAAAATGGCTGGCCCATATCACATTCTCATTTAATTTGTTTACTGTATGAACAAATGAATTGTCAGCAAGGAGAAATTTTGATCTATTTACTACAAGAAAAACTTTATTCCCATTTATTCATTTTTAAGGTGGTAGATATGTCCTCATGTATATCCCTCTAACTTGGTGGGGTCTCTAATATTTCTGTTAAATATTTGGCATTTCTGGTGACAAAAATAATAGCAGAATTGATTTCAACTATAGTGATTTCCATCATTTTATCAATAGAATCTATAAAAATGTACATGTGTATATTTTTATTTATCCTTACCAATTTTGAGTCACACAATGGATACCAACATATAGGGTCCCTGTTCCTTCTCCCATTCCTGAATGTTAGCCTTTTACTTCAGAAATAACAGATCTGATTGTTTAATTAAGAAAGTGAAAATAGAAAGAACATGTTGGATGCTAAAAAAAACTTATTTCAAATATATAAGAAATATAACCCAAATTACCCATAATCTGACATTTTCCTCAGTAAATTTATTATAGACTTAACTCGGTTTACATTTCATCCAATAATTTCCTTGAAATGTCACTGAAACACAGTGATGGATGTATGTTTGAAATTACTACAAAACCAGCTTTGAATGAATTGAAGGAATGTAATATATAGTAGATAGGAAAATACTATTTTTCAGAGCCAAACATTATCTTCTTTTTATTGGTATTTTGAACATCTTTATTCATTTCCCTAGAGAAGAGACTGCATGATTTGGAATATAAGAAATTAAACTTGCTGTGATTCATGCATCTTTTTTGCTTTCCTTCCTTTTTTATTGATCCTTAGGAATAAGTTCCTTCTGAACTCTGTTGTTCTGTGTTTTGAAGGACTCGATTGTTTTTTTTTTTTTTTTTCAT
The DNA here is from genome assembly GCF_003668045.3 of Cricetulus griseus. Classification (NCBI taxonomy): domain Eukaryota; kingdom Metazoa; phylum Chordata; class Mammalia; order Rodentia; family Cricetidae; genus Cricetulus; species Cricetulus griseus. The sequence continues at coordinate 47,608,827 of NW_023276806.1, read as the reverse complement.
TTTCATTGTCCTTGCAAATAACCAGCTGCATAATTAGTCTATCATGCTGTTAAGGGAATACATTGTGAAAGAAACAAGCAACAACTGAGCATTGTTTACTGAAAGATCATGTGAATGTATTTTTAGTAATTATCTATTATTGACATAGGGGATTCAATTTCAGTTTCACAGAGTAGACTATTTTTAAATATTTCAATTTTATTTTGGAAGTTTTCAGTAAGAAAAAAGGAATTACCATTATTTAAAGATACTCTGAATGTTTTATGTGTGTATGTATGTATGCATGTATGTCTATATATGTATGTATTATAAAGAAGCATAAACATTTGAGATGTAAAATGATTAGTCTCATTTTGAGTCTTAGGTTATAAATGTTTTTTCATAAGTAGAGATTTTAGAAGTGTTTCTAACTTGGCAGCCTGGGTCAACCCTTGTGATCTTTAAAAGCTAAAACCATTATGGTTCATGTACATATGTGTGTACACACTCATGCACATGCCATGGTATACACTTCAGTGCTCTCCTTCCACCATGGGTTCCAGGGGCTGAACTCAAGTTGTCAGGCTTGTGTAACAAGCGTTTTACTCACTGAAACATCTTGCTGGCCCTCTTCTGATGTTCTTTACTATTTAGTTGGTGGTTCTAAGAATGTCATAGTCATTTTACCAAGTTAGATCAATGGTCCACCTAGCTCAGTGGTGTGTTGTGTAGTTGGGGCTGTGTGGGAATGTGAGATCTTATATGTCAGTCTCTACCTCAGTCAGAAAACATTGTCTTTTTTGGCCTTTGTGGATTGCCTGTACCTGATCTACCTTTAGCCTTGGTGGAGGATACTGCTTTTGCTCATGTAAGATGACATCTTTACACTCATACTGGCCCATTTTGTTTTAGAGATGATTTGTAGTGGGCACTCAATTTTCTTTTTGGCTGATACTGTAGAGCAGATTATCACCAGCTCTACTCTACCCTTAAATCTATGATTCTAAGGGAGTTTTGGTGGAAACACTCCATGTACCTTACTCCATTTTGAGCTGGTGAGATCTGGACACTTACATGTGGCTTTCTTCAGATGCTATATGAGGTACCTTTGTCTTTTCTTAGTTTCATTAGTTTTTGGTTTCTTTTCTTGAGTTTCTCCAGTCATCCCAATAATGTCATTTTCAAATGGGAATTTTGGGTATTCTTTGTATTTTAAGAACATCTTTCCTTCATATCTGCCTTGCCAAATTGCATTGATTAACCCTTTTGGAAAAAGATTGAGTAATATAATTGAGTTCAGGAACTTTGTTTAATTAATAATAATTGTAATGTGCATGTTTTTTATATTGAGATGTTCTTTCCTTCCCCTCACCCTTTTTGGAAACAGGATCCAGCTCTGTACCTCTGATTTGCTTGGTATTTGCTATGTTGGCCAGGCTGGCTTTAAGCTTGTAAGAACCCTGCCTCAGCTTCATGTGTGGTAGGATTGCAAGAGTGCACCATTGTACCTGGATTTTTTCTTTTTTGCTATTCCTCATCACATTGTAGAATTATCTGTAATAACTATTTGTAATAACTATCCAGTGTGTTGTCATTTGTATCAGAAGCATGTAAGACCTTCTCACAGTGACCCCTTTTATGGGACAGGGTATCTTTTTGTAGCCTAGGCTGCCCTTGATCTCCCTGTCCTCCTGCCCTAGCCTTCTGATTGCTGTGGTCACATACATCTACTTCCATGTCCTATGTATGATACATGTGATTAAATTTCTTCTTTGGCATTTGTTGAAATGAACAATGGTTTTTAGTTCATTACTAATAGGACAAATTGTTTTAAATATACATATTTCTTAGAGTTTTGAGGAGTCACAGATATAAATAAATACCCTGAAGCCAAAATACAAGTTTTAAAACATCCTCTGGAAGACAGGTTAGTTTCAGTAGTATTACTCAGAACAATTTATTGCTTCATAAGTAACACAGGTTAAATAAAGGTTAATAGAAGGATCTAGTAGAAACATCCATCTTATTATTTTGAGAGTAAAAATATTTTAATTGAAAATTATGATTGTTTTCAACATCTTCTTAAAGAATAATTGGAAATCAACTTTTCTGACTTTGAACAATAAAAATACCCGTATCTCCCATACATTTCATATCTGTGAACTTTGGGTAGACGAAGCCAACTATATTCAGGTTTTTGGTTTTTAAATCACCAACATTTGCTTTTATCCCTCACTTTAAGTAGAATAGGATGGAGTTATTAGTTCATATATTTTGGATAATTGTCAAACTAGCTACACTGCAGAGATTTAAATATGCATACTACTGATAGTGTGGGAGATAAGAAGTCATCATTAATTATCATATCATTTCCTGTGTAACTGACTGTTCATGGCTGTTTTACATGACTTTCTCTGCTAGTATTTGCTTTCTGTGTTTTTAAAACTATTTTAACATCACAGGAATTTATAAACTAAAGCCCATGGCTAAAATAGTGAAAAATGCTAATTTTAAACTTAAAGTTGTATGCCTGGGTGTGTGTTCGTGGGGTGGGGGAGGGGAGGAGAGAGAAAGAATTTACAAGGACATGAGCAGAGGAGGACATTAGTTAGGCCCTGCCCTATTCCTTTTTTCCTATTCCCTTTAGTCAGTATCTCTCAGTGAACCTGGAGTTCTTAATGTTTGGTTAATCTGACTGGCAAGCAAGCTCCAGCACATATTCCTGTCTTCTCCCCTTCATCAGTGTTGGGATTAGAGGCTGCATATGCTTTTACATGGGTCTGGGGATCAGAGTTCAGGTCTTCGTGCTTGGATAGCAAATGCTATTACCTACTGAGCTGTCACCACAGCACTCACAATTGTTTTTTAATGACCATATTTGTAACTATACTATTTAAAATATATTTGTGAATGAAAATTATAGACTTTGTACGAGGAGATTACTTTTTCACAAAGAAGAGAGGGTCTAGATAAACCAATACAAAGTATAACACTTAACTGAAATTTGGTTATGTTTTTTTTTTCTTAATCTTGTATTTATAGCAAAAGTCAGACTTTTAAAAACAAATGCAGAAAATGGTACAGTATAAGCACATTTTCTCAACTTAGAACATTTGTAAGTACCTAGCAATGGATTTTTCTGGTTCAGTGTTTGCTGACTGTAAAGAATAGACATGCTAGGAAGGAGATATCAGTTGCCTTGTCCTCAGTCACATAGCAGGCAAGCTGTAATACAAACTTGTAGTGTTTCGTGGTGATGTCTCTTGAAGTTCTACAGTTTGTGACTTCCTCACAAGTCTGTTTAAGTTGTCTTTGGGTATCAAGGAACACATTGTAGAGGCCAAAATAACTGTAATTAAGTATTGCAGTCTCCCTTTCTACTGGTAATTGGCCACTGGTTTCTATGTACCTATCATCATCATCATCATCACCACCACCATCATCCTCATTTAATATGCCTACTTACTCAGAATTTGGCACAGAAGTAGAGGTAAGTGTGTGTGTGTGTGTGTGTGTGTGTGTGTGTGTGTGTGTGTGTGTATAAAGGTTGAATGTCTGCGGAGATAATTCTAAGGATGAACCTTTAGACTTTGGTTACTGTTTTAGGGAAAGAGAAACTACAATGGGGAAATTAAGAAAAAGTGAACGCAGAGTCTGAAGGAGAGGAAAACATGTTGTGAGTCTGAAATTTCTAGGTTGGAAGATGAACTGGATGGATCAAACCTGACAGATGGGTGTGTGAATGCTACATTTAAGATGCCCAGGGAGAAATTGGGGAATGAAGATCTGGGAAGGCATCTGGGTTGGTGGGTGTCAAGCAGGTCTCACCTTGGATCTGTGCTGGGTTAGGAAGAGACCATCTCAGAAGAGCATGTCCAGTGTGAAGAACCCTAGGAATATGAACACACTTCACTCAGCACACATTTAATTGCCTTTGCTTTTGTAAAATGGGACCAGTGCAAAGTGAGAAAATAGGAACATATTTCTCAGGAATCTGTGAGATTGTATCCAAATTCTCAAAAGTTAATTGTTGATGTCTTATGTATAGCTTTGTGACTGAGCTAACTCGGTTCCTTCTCAGTGCTCTCTACAGAGAACCCACAGCATCTTTTGTTTCTTTATGTCATCTCTTGCCTCACTATGAGGAATTCAGTGTGGGATAGTCACTAAGATCTTTTCCTTTTTGATCAAATTAATGTGATGTAATTTCTTATACAAAATCTAATTTTTCCCTTGCTCCCAGCTGGCCTCTTAGCTCATCTACATCTCCCCTCTTCACTTTCTAGGCCATGGCTGAAGGACCTGTCTTCTCTTTTAGCCTCAGAACAAGCTTTTAGGATAGCTACTTAGAAACTATACATGAAATGAGTGGGTTAGTCTGCTTACACTTCCTGTAAGAAGTCAATGTGGGAAGACACGTGAAGAGCTGGGCAATATGCTATGTTTGTTAGAGGTGTAGGTTAAATACCATTTTGTCATCCTTGCCCTTGCCTCTTCCCAAGCCCACAGTCCTGATATTTTGCTGGCCTCTCTGGATTCATTCTACTCTTCCAACTCTTCTCATCAGTGCTTCACTTTATTTGGATTCCAGAAGCTCACAGACTACAGGCCCTGTGGGTAACTTAATTAAATCCTGTTTCCTTTTTCTTTTTTTATACACGTCTTCTATTGAGTAATTCTGTTCCCTACTGCACTTAAATAGTTCTATCTTGGCTGCAGATATAGCTAAGTTGGAAGGCTGCTTGTCTAGTGTGAGTGAAGTCTGGGCTTGATCCCCAATACTGCATATAATAGGCATAGTTGCCCATATCTATTACCCAGTTAAAAGGGGGAGGCAGAAAACCAGAAATTCAAGATCATCTTCATAGCACTTCAAGGCCAACTTGAGCTACATGTACCCTTGTCTCAAATAAAATTAATAAATAAAAACAATAACAGTCATCATCATCACCATCATTATCATTATTATTATTATTATTATTATTATTATTATTATTATTATTATTATTATATTTGGCTTTATGGTCCAAAGGGCATCACTGAATAACAGCCTCCCAAGTAAGAAGTTGTAGGAGAAAGAAGATCCTCTGGAAGTTTCATTGTAACCCATTCAGGAAGCATTACTGCTGTCTGGTGAACTTGCTATTGCTACTTCATTAGTGATAGCCCACACTGGACACTAGCTCTGATTCAGGCGATGGCCCAAGCACTTTATACACATCACTTGGCTTTTGAGTTGATTCTATTAGTATTCCTGTTTTATACTTACCAACTCACCTGAGGTCACTCTGTTCTGATTTGCAAGTGAGGATTTAAGCCCAGGTGGTCTAATTTCAGATTCCTACCCTTGACTGTGCTTTTATATTTAATAGTGCCTCCATAGCAGTGCCAGGGTCATAGAGTTAACGTTTATTCTTTAATGTTTGATTTTGAAACTTGGAAAAAATAATATTCAGCTTTAGTTTTAAAAAATGTCACAGTTTCTCTGCATCATTTTGTTCTATCACTTCAAATTTCATTTCCCTTAGGGCAACTACTGTTAACAATATTTTCAGAGGTTTTTTTTTTTTTTTTTTAAATCATAAGATTAAAAAAGAAAAAGAAAAAAAAAAAACCACCCATGGTGTGTTTGTAAGTTTCTCTTCAGCTTTTTGTCTCCTGAAAAGTTAGCTTATTCTCAATTAGTTGGTAAAAGTGTTAAGTAAAAATGACTCAAACACAACTCTGATACACATGCACACATGTTCTTATGTGTACCTTATATGTGTGTATCTTATTACACATACATGTTTACTGTGTAGAACTTGGATTGATGCCAAGAGAATGGTGTACCACCCATGTTCAAGGGGGGAAGTTAAGTTCTTACCGGCTGGGGGAATCTATCTACACAATGTTCTATCCAATGGAAACCTACTTTGAGTTGAAAACTCCAGGTGGATGAATTTTTTTAAGTTCTCAGGAATGGAAATGCTATTTCCTTCAGTTTATAACAAGCATTGCTGGAGAATAAATTTGACAATTTATATATGACTGAATCATCTTGATGCCTTGAGAAAAATGAACAGCAGCCCTTTGCAGATACGGAAATGGGTTTTGATGCCGCTTTCCATGCCTGACTTTCTGGAGTCAGTATCAGAGTTCTGTTTCTAGCTCCTTCTATGACAAAGGGCACTGTGATTTCTAATCATCATCGGCAACAATAACAAGAACACACACACACACACACACACACACACACACACACACACACACACACACACACACACAATCTCGATGGAAATAGCCATACTTTTTGTCATGCACTGGAACATTTTCCTAAAAAGAGAGGTCACCAGAAGCGTATAGTAGAGAACTCCCAGATGGCCTTAGATTTGATTTCCTTTTCAGCAGCTCCTATTCAGCAGATGGATGGGAAGGCTGACCTCTCTGACACTTCTGCATCACTGCCTGCTACTCCAATTGCCTTGGTGAATGTTTTTTCATAAGGCTTCTCTTGGTACCTCAGAGATTGATGCCTGACTGCCTGCCTGTGCTATGCTTCATTACGTCGCGACTCTGTGAGCTTGAGAGATGCTGGATTCTATAAAAGGGGAAAGCCTAGCTCATCAGAATCTCAAACATACCTTATAGTCTCTCAGGTTGTGGTGTGTAATGTCGCAGAAGATACTCTTTCTAGATGTATCTTTAATTCATATACGTCTAAGGCTTATTTTTATTTTATTTTTTCTGTGCTATGGCTAGATTAAAAACAATGCAAACAATTACCTTGGAATATCTATATTTGACTGTTTCCAACACACCCATCAAGCCTCAAAGCCCTAGCAATTTGAATGTAGATACTGTTGATTTTCTTCTGCTACTGTAGCTTTAGTGGCTGAGAACACACACCTGGGTTGAAGGTCTTCATTTGTCATTCCCATCACTTTAGGGGAAGCTGTTGCTTTAGGATAAGCTTGTTTCCTCATTTGTGGGCCAGTTCTGTTATCCATGCCAGATATTCAGGACTAATGTGAAAGTTAAACATGCAATGAATGCCAAGTATTGTCTCCATCTCCAGCATATGCTAAAAGTACACTGAAATGTTTCTTTGAGGTGTACATGAGAACTTTGGGTGCCTGTGCATATACCAAGAGTTTAATTCCAAATACAAGTCATTTTGTCTAGGTTGATTTGCATTGTGAAGCAAGCAGATTATTTAGGAAGAAGATTTTGTTTGTTTGTTTGTTTTTTGAGACTGATGAATTGATGGTCAACCTTCTCAATGAGGATGACTTCACTTCCTTCCGGAGACCCTCACATAATTCTGGAAACACACTGCATTCCACCTTACCTCCCGTATCACCAGCTGGCTTCTATTTTTATGACATGGCAATGCAAAGAAACTGGCACCAAACATGGATATCCCACTGGTTTCTGGTTTCCAGGAGGCTGACCCAAGGTGGCATGCTGCAGAGACCTGTGACAAGCACTTCTGGGTCATATCAGGTTGCAGTTGTCTCCTATGCCACAGGTCTCCACACAACTGGGCTTCAGCACAGGTTTTAATGCTAGCAGACTTTTGGATTGGAAGCCAGCACATGCCGGCTGGCTCACCTTTTAGCTTGAATTGGATCTCTTCTTGATTCAGTTTTGATGAACTTTGATGCTCAGATTGCCACTTTGTTGTGGAACTTTGATTAGGAAGTGACTTTTCCCTTTTCACAGATCTAACATAAGGCCAGACTATGCAGACTCCAATTGCCATGACTTCAAGATGCACACCTTCACTCGGGTGACATCCTGCAGAGTCTGCCAGATGCTCCTGAGGTAAGTTTCCTCATGCCTGTTTTCCAGTTTAAATGAACTGGGATGGTTGAGAAGTATGTCAGTATTTAGAAGTCTACTTAAAGGTGTTCTGAAGTACAGGTATTCCTTTCCTACTTGACACAGTCGATCCTTTCTGGCCTTGGACCTGTTCTGTTTCCTCAAGACTCCCATAGAGATCTTCTGTCTCCATGCTGACCGTACTTCAGACAGCACCATGATCACCTCGTCCTATTTCTTGGCTAGTGATTTTACTTTAACAGAACTTAGCACATTTTAACACAACATTCTCTGATTTTACCTTGCAGGGGAACATTTTATCAAGGCTATTTATGTTTCAAGTGTGGAGCAAAGGCACACAAAGAATGTTTGGGAAGAGTAGACAATTGTGGCAGAGTTAATTCTGTTGGTAAGTCATGTTTACTGTTGGGATTCTGTTTTTAATGAGGACATAAAACTTGCTAAATACAATTAAGGCCCAATTTACTCTTAATATGTATTTATTGGAACATATCTTTTTGAGGATATCATTAATAAGTACAATTAGAAAGTTGTTTAAGATCTGTGTGACTTCTACATGACTTGGTTTTAAACTATTTAATATTTGTTTGACTTTTATATGTACTTGGATGCACTTGGATGGTTTCATGGCACCCCTTTCATTTACCTCAGTCCCAAAATATTTCACCAAATTATTTGAATACTGCCAATACAAACAGTAATCAAAACAAAAGAAAAAAGAAAATATTCTTCTATCTTGAGCTCTTAAACTTTTTCTTTCTTTTAAATATTTATATCAGATTTGTTATTGGTTCCAGAAGCAAACATTACACAGACTAATTCAAGAATTCATGAATTGAATACATTATCTTTTTCCACATTAAACAAAGCATATATCCTTTGGATTTATGTAAACATTGTTTCTGCTTGATTCTTAAAAATAACTCTCATGCTTGTTGTATGAGCTCCTTGCAAATTATGCATTCAATATCCTTTGCCTCTTTCTGCTCCTCTTGGGCTGTCTCCCTTCTCTTTCTTTTCTGGCCTCTTTATTCTTTTTCTTTCTTCTTCTTTCTCTTTGTCCTTTTCCCCTGAGTTCCTCTGTGTTTTATCAATAAGACCTTTCAAAATCAGGAAGAGTTTTTGAACACAAGAAAGGATCTTTAACAGCTTGAGTTCAAAAGGTAGCCATGTCAACCTTTGATTTTCCCAGAGGAGAAGGTGGACATTGAATTATTTTGGATAATGTGAAGAAGAGTGGAACAGAAAATATCTTATTTCAGAGCTGAGTTCAGAAAATGTAACAGTTGTAGAAAAGGTGAAACCTAATAGAGGGCTGAGATCACAGCATGTCCCTGTCCCTCTGCTCCTTCAATAGACATCTTCAGAGGGCCCCATGTGCCATTCTCTGTGCCATGCAAGGACAATCATGCCAGCAAAGACCTTGACATTACTGAGTACCTCCACTGTGTCGAGTGCGACTTGTCCAAAAGAAAGTCTTTAGTTTTTAGAATAGCCCTTCCCCAGGCCAGAAAGCCCAGTGTGTTTCTGGTGCTTGCTGAAGAAGGTAAAGTGAAACAGATAAGGTTACTATTTTCATCAGTCTAAAGGTTAGAACAGCTTACAAAAATGGTGAAATAAACGGTAATATTATGCATTATGACTGTTATTCTTCAGCCATCAACCTGATATAGCAAAACCTTAAAGTTTTACTGTTTCACCCTTACAGGTCTTACTCTTCAATGAACATACTATTTACTTCTTATAGGCTAGGGTGCTTGCAAAAGTCCTGTAGTTTTAGACTTGAATATCCTGAATTACTGGATGAGGGCCAGGTGTTCTTAGTGGCCACACCTGTCCTCCCATATAAGCCCTTAGAGCTAGGACTTAGATACTTTCTGATCCAGGGCCCCTTTTTTAAAGTGAGGAAATTAGGCTCATAAACAGTTGAAAATAAAACAACTGAAGACTCAGAATGCTAGTGTCTGGTAGGCTCCAGATAGGGAGATATAGAGATATCATCCATTAAAAGGTATCAGCAGCATTCTTTTTTTTAAATTATGTTTATATTTTAATTAAACATTAAAAAATATTACCTTAAAAATACAAGACACAGTCTATATTCTTAATTTTTACTTACATGTCCCCTGTAGCATCAATAATAAAAACCCAGAGACAGATATTCAAGTTAAAGTTGAAGATCAGAGAAGCAAAGCAGCTGGCCACAACCTCTTACCTCTACCTCAGGCTGAAAGGGCTGCCTGTCCTAAGCATGGCTGGAGAATAAATCTCTGAGACTCATATGCCTTTCTAGAGCTGATATTAAAGGCATGGGATCCCAAATGCTGAGATCTCCTTTGTGTGAGCTGTTTCTATTTTAGACCCAGTCACTCTAATGTAAACCTGGGTGGCCTCGAACTCACAGAGATCCATCTGCCTGTATCCTGAGTCTTGGGATTAAAGGTGTATGCCACCACTGCCCGACTTCTATAGATAACTAGTGTGACCGGTGGAGTTAAAGGAGCAGCAGCATTCTTTAAACTGTGTTTCATAATTTACCATAAGGCAGGGGAAATGTTTTTGTTTTGTTTTGAAGCTGACTACATTCTATGAACACATGCCCTTGGGATTTTGAGTCTCTGTCACTGCTCTGAATCCTCACACTGACCTACAGTACCTCCCCCCTATTTTCCACATCCATGGCTTTCTCCTCTTTATGTCCTTCCCTGCTTCAGACTTTGAAGAGGTGAGTGACATTGAGTTCTTATAGTTAATTGGGAGTATGAAATGTCAAGAACCTGCCTAGCAGGCTTCTCTTTTTCTTCAGACCAGGCTTTGTAATTTAGAGGCCTCATCTTCAGGATAAAGGGGCTCTATGTGATCACTGCATCAGCACTTTTCTCCCCTGTCCCTCAGCAGGTGCCCTCTAAAAATTGGAAGACATTACACTGTGTCCTCAAACTCACCCATCCTTGGACTAGGGTATGCAACCACTGTGGCTACTGTATCTATCAGAGCCTGGTAGATCTGCTGTGAGTGTGGTAGAATAGATAGTTTGTTGGGGTTACGAGAAAGTTCCTCTCGTGTTCTCTTCCCTGGCCTGCTGAGAATCCCTGAATGCCATGGTTTGCATTGAGATTTCATTGCTTGGAAATTGCACATTCAGCAATTCATTAACCCTCACTTCTGTAGTATCTGGGGCACCACAGGCACGGAGCAGGGAGGATGAATCACAAGGTGGATTTGGGAATAGAGACATGGTTTACTTGAGTGGAGATTTTGTGTAGAGCAGAGTGTGTTGTTTGGTGAATTTGACTTTGCCCTAACAGTCAAATTTAAAACAAGTTAGTAGTGTTGATTTAAGGCAAAGTTAAATGTTTATGTCATCATCTCCCACATAACATACATCATGTTTTGTGACTCATTCTGACTTTATAGAGGTTTCTGTTTCGAAGGCTATACCAGTCTAACTATAATCTCAAGAGACAGGGAGATTCTGGCTGGGTAGTGTGAGTCAGGGGTACATTTGTAGATCAGGGCACTATGATGAATGTGAATGGTGACATTGTAATAAACCTTGCTTGGACAGTTGTGGAAGGAGAACATGATGTTTTCACATGAATGGGCCACATGCACAGAGAGATCTAGGGAGGTGAAGAAGCACAGGAGTACAGCATGATAGAGCAGATCAGGGCCTCAATGAAGACTAGAGAATCCACACACTCACTCAGACCCAGGTGGAAGCTGGCGTACCACCCTCTTTACTCTTTACTATTCTTCATTGTTTTTCAATTTTGCTCAGAACCTATTGCTACAGTATTGATTTAGATAGAAATCCCACCGTTTCTATTTTTCATTTCATCTTATTCCTTCTATAGACTTTCTGAACTAATCTTTCAAAATCCATTGTTATTATCACTCACTTAACTTCTGTTCTTTCCATTTCCTACATAACACAGTCCAAACTTTCCCTCAACAGCACACACAGTTCTGGGTCATTTTTCTGCCCCTCTTTTGAACATCCCTTAACCTTCCCAATTAACATTGAATTTCTATCTATTCATAGTTCTTCAACTACTTTTCTCATGTATTTTCTTTGTTTTTCTTTCAATCTTCCCTTCCTCATTCTGTTCAGTTTGACAACTCAATGTAACTATTACCCCACTTAGGTCTTTCTTAGTCTACCAATCGTCTGTGTTTCCCTGGTATCTTATAATTAACTTTATCATAGCATTTATCACATTTATTATAGTTGCCATCTGGCTTATCTCTCTAATTAGGCTCAACCATAATGCAGTTGATCTTTTGACCTCAGGGAAGACATGGTGTGTGGATATATGGATGGATAACCCCCTAGAGTGATAGATGACTGAGTCAGGTTCCTGAGCCCTGAAGATCGTTATTATATTAGATCTAGAAGCAGTGTGGGAGTTTATACAGGTTTGGGTTCCATTATTGTGGAGGTAAGAACTTGATAAGATGGTACACAGATGAAATAATAAATAAATAAACTTTCATTTTGTGATTCACTGGCTTGTAATTTAAGAATGAAATAAACTAAGTAGACCCTTTACATTCCTTTCTGGGTAGTTACGCAAGGAGAGACTTATGTCCTAAGCATTGATTACCAGGCAGTACACCTGGGGTAGGTTAGCGAGAGGCAAAATAATTAACCAGCTCACACAACACCTGGTGCTTAAAAAAGTCTTACATATAAATCTACTCCCTGATCCAGTCAAATCCATTGTTAGGATTCTCATTTGGTTCTTATTGCTATCTCTAGATGGAATATTCTCTCTTTTCCCCTTAGCAATTCTCTTCCTTTTCTTAGTTTCTGTCCCACTTCTTTGCCAATCATTAACATCACCTTGGTTACCGGGCAGTCATGTGAATTTAATTCTTTAATTAGCTTAGAGGGTAGGGCTCATTTAGTTTTCCAAGGTTAGGCTGTACAGTGATGGTGATACCCCTCCCTCTCACCCCAGTCTCTGGTAGTTTTAAGGTTTAATTCGATGGACACACACTGTTGACTGGGAATTCATAGGTCCTCCAGAGCAGGTGCTCCCACCAAGCATATGGCTACCCAGTTCCATCTGTGCCTACCAGCATGACAGTGTAGCAGCTTTTTACACACATGTCCTGGAAACATTTTTTTTTTTTTTTTATCACTGACAGTGGTGAAAAGCACATACATGGACTCAGCTCAATTCCATGGGAAGCCTGATTGTAGTGGAAAACTGGGGCTCCACTACAAAGAGCATTGTCATCGCTGCTGCCATTACTTTCTAGGTTATATGTGCCTGGAGTTTAGAAGTGATGGGGAATATGGGGAATATGTTTATCTTTTGAATCCATCCCTTTGTACCAAGTACAAGGGTAGGACACTTAAAATCAAGTTAATCACTTTCCCCACAAATAGAACTATTTTAATATAAACACAGTTCCAACAAAACAGTATCTGACTAACGTTAACCACCAGGCTTTAAAAGATCTCATACACCTTTGATTGTGGAAATTAGCCTTATTGTTTAGATGTTGTCCTCTTTTAGTATAGAAACCTTTTATATTTCATGCTCTATTATCCTTCAAATCTATTGAGTCTTCATTCACCCTGAAAATAATAATTACTTGGCAAAAGATGCAATGCGTTTTTGAATGAAGCAATCTATTCATATTAATACATGACCATGACAGATTATTACTTTAAGTACATCTGAAGTATGAGAAAAACATGCATATATATACACACACACATATATATTAAATAAGACAAACTATGCAACTTGAAAACAAATTTGAAGGTAGGGTAGCTAGCTTGCATTTTAATGCCTGGGGATTTGCATGGACATAAATAAAGGCCAGGAAGGAAATTCTACTCTACCTCTTTTGTTGAACTCGACTTGACTCCTGCATGTTCATGATAGAAGCTTTGATGATCACTACTCACACAGGCTCTGAAGTTTGTGCCAAACGTTCCAACGATAGTAATGAATAGGTATAAGCACCATTATATGAGACTCTCAGCAAGTTACTGCAAAGCTGATGCAATTCTAGAGTGGTGTTTTCTTCTCACAGTACACCATGCAGGAAGGTCTAATCCCAAACTTTGGGGTCATTTATGATTTTGCTTGTTAGTAACATGTGACTAATCCCCTTTGCTCCCTTTCTACCCTGACAGTGATCAATATAGCATATAGCTTTTTTTTTTTTCATCTTTTAGATTAAACAAAGAGGGTAGCATTGGATGCAAATATCGCTGGAGCAGACAACTTTGGCTTAATGTATCTTTTCCTTCAATAAGAATGCAAGCCTCAGCTGCTCTAATATTTAACCGAAGCAGATCCCCATTTGCTTATCTGTTTAATTGCTCCTTTATCTAGGTCAGCGGCTGCTCCTGCTGCTGCTGTAGCCAACTCTAATAGGAACGAATTTGCCTTGGTATCCTAAAACTTAAACCTGGGAGATTGTTACCTAGAGCCTGTACCACAAATTGGCATCTGAAACCAGCTCTTTTATAAATAGCATTGCATATTTTAAGATGAGGTGTAACTTGTAGAGTAAAATGTTATTTCAGCCTTCTACCACCAGAATTTTTATTACATTAATTCAACATAAACTGAGCCTTGATCTCTGATTTCATTACCAAGAAGTGACTTTGTTTCTGTGCAAGGGCACTTACACCTTTTGCATAATTGAGTCATCTGTTTTTGATTCATCAAGGAAATTTTATATGTAGGAATAGACATTTTACCTATCACTTGCCAGTTGGAATCAGCTTAGTGATATATTAATAATTGTTAATAATAAATAATTGGAAACTGTTGTGTGATTGGATTCAGGTTGAAATCAAAGCTTCTCCCCCACACATTATTTAAGGCTGTGGTTTTCTGTTCTTTCCCAAAACTTCATTGTAGACCAGAGCAGTGAACATAGCATTCACATACCATCTTCCTAACTTGCTCAATCTTGCTCAAACTTCCTAACATCTTGCTCAATCCTGTTGTCTGTTTCATAACAATAGCATGTTAGCCATGAAGGCTAGGTACCTTCCATTATAACATCAGTAATTGCTTTTCTGTGGCCCCTCTTACAACAACCAATATTACTGGGGCTTGGTTTGCTTAGTCTTAAATAGAACTTCAGATACAAGACAAAGGAAATTGTATATTAATTGAGGTATGAATTGAGAGCCACTCCTACTGGAAAAAACAAACATATCAGGACTGAATTTGGTATTTAAACAAGCACATTATGGAATGTGAATCTAAAACTTCAGTAAAAATCATTTCTCATACCCAAATATACCCACTGAGTTCTGCTGGCTTTGGAGATGGAATTCGGCAAAGGCTCCAAGCACCTTAGTTACACCACTTCTTAGAATTACATTAAGTCAGTTGAGACGCGATGAAAGAATGCAAGGCTTAAACCCCCCGAGGGCCTGTAAGTCACCATCTAGAAAGGTTCCTGAAAGGGTAAGAACATTTTATAGTTTGATCAATAGGAGCCTGAGAAGTAGGCTGCAGGGTAAGGACAAGTTGAGGATTAAAAACTTTTAGAAACTTGAAGAATTGAATAACTATCCTGAGAAAGTTCCCATGAGAAAAAGGAGATAGAAAGAAAAAGAGATTTTTCTTCATCTATAATCAGCAACCTTTCTTCTAGGTCAGAATTCAGCCAAATACCTGATGATAACCAGCCCTTATTATCCAAGATGTGGTTGCTGTCCCATCCACACTCAGAATTTTCTAGCAATACATCCTCTTGCCACAGTAAATTTGGATTCATACCAAGGGAAAATAAATGATGGGACTGAAGGCTTCAAAAGGAGATCAGCTTTCCCATAGAACACTCCTTGGGGAAGGTAGTTGATCCATTTTTCAAGCCCGAATAAACTTTGACTTTGAAATATATCTGAACTAGTAGAGTATTTGGCTTTGCCTCTCATGTTACCATTGCATTACTTTACATTAATGAGCTGTTGAAGCAATGCTTATGTGAATTAAGATTATGTCTATAAAGGAGTCAGTCCAGTTTAATGTTATTGCAAATGTCAAGAATTCAGAAGTAGGAGCCCAGGTCCCTGGCTAAGAATTTCTGAACAGAACAGATTATAAAACAGAAAATGACTATATGAAATGACCGCATAAGATTCAGATTTTAAGAACGTACATTTGTGTTTTATCTAACAGAGCCAGTTCAGAGCACTGGCTACTCTGTGACGAGTCTATGGAAGCAAGGAACCTCTGTCCCTGGTGGCCAAGCGAATGGGGAATTAACAGTGAAGGGGAAGGGCCAGCACTGTATAATGACTCCTGTGACATTGGAGCTGGAGACTCCTCATCCAGCTCTGAGTCCCTTCCTGGTTTTTTTTTTTTTTTTTTTTTTTTTTTTTTTTTTTTTTTTTTTTTTTTTTTTTTTTTTTCTTTAACCTGGATTGCACTGAGAGGCTTTGTGTAAAGTGATTCTCAGTGCCTCAACTCAGAGTAGTGAGGAAAACTGATTTCCTTGGAATTACCCCAAAGCAAGCAAGCAAGCAAGCAAGCAGGAGATGGTGGCAAGTAGAAGAAATGGAGGGAGAGCAATTGGAGTAAATTGAGTCAGCCTAGTCTTAGTTGTTCTTCACTGGCATTAGTCTGATTTGAGACATGCCAGACCCTTATGCCTTCCTGAGTTCTGTGCTTGCTAACACTCATGCCAAGAAATGACCATCTTGTAGCCAACCCTGCATCATGAGAGGGTTATGGGCCTGGGAAGGAGGGCCTTCTGTTCCTCTCATGGGGAAGAGGTGCAGTTTTCCACATAGTAAGGTAGAAGTCTTAATCCCATTGTTTCCTTTTCGGGAGTAGCACCCAAAGATCCCCCATGAAGCTGAGTGATGAACAAACACTGTCTCATGAGGCAGGTGTCAGTCTTATTCAACAAATAATATGTTTGAAAAAGGTTGTAAAAGACTTACTTCACAAGGGCATCAAAACAACCCCATGCAAAGAATCAGAACATAAGGATGTTAAATTAAAATTAAGGTGGGTATTCAGCAATGAACTCCAAATGTGACAGATGTGAGAAGCCCCCATGTCTCTCTGCAGTGCTGGAGTGTTCCTTAGTTTCCTTGTATGGGAAGCTTAAGCTCGATCTCTACGCTTTATGATTGGTACTCTCGGTTGTTATCTAACTCACTGGTGGAAGAAGATGGTAGTTTAGTGTTTCCTGGAATATAGAGGTTTTTCTGGGTACACCAAAGAGCTGGGGACTCCAAGACACAAGCTCAGAGGGTGATGGTTCAGTGGGGCAAAGGTTTGCCGGGCAAGTGTGAATATCTGAGTTTAGAGCAGCTCTGAACACACATAAAAGCTGAGTGTGGTGGTGCACCACAGTAACTCCAGCACAGAGAAATGGAGACCAGTGGAACCTGGGAGCTTGCTAGCTGACTGAGTCAGCTTGCCTTTCTGCAATGGCAAGTTCTAGGTTCAGAGAGAGACCCTTGATCAGAGTAAAGTAGAGAAGCAATGAAGGAAGACATCAGGTTTCAAAGTCTATTACCACACATAGGTAAGATTATCCATATGGATATACCACCACCACCATGGCCAACACACATAGACAGACTGACAGACAGACAGACAGACAGACACACACACACACACACACACACACACACACACACACACACACCGTGTGGGTGTGGGGGCTTTGGGGGCAAACCAAACACCAGAAAACACAATTTCAATTAACCAGCATTCTGAGCCTGGCTAAAGGATAATTCTCACAGCATCCCTCCCCAGCTGACTTTCACAGGTCTTAGATACTCTGTCTCCTGAAGCAAGCTTCTATAGGGGAGGAAAGAAGTGAGCTAGCCTTTCTGTCCAGGAATATTCCTTTGTAAAAGCTGAATTCAGGCCTAGCAAAGATACCTTCATTGGAAGCAGTCAGTTATCTGTGAAGCTAGGGTGATGGGGTTTGAAGGTGACAAAGGGAGCAGACTTAGCTTTTCTCTAGAAGGTGACTTTCTGCTCCTGGAGCTTCCTTTCCCATTAATCTCGAGTTGTCCTTTAAAATGGGGCAAAAAAATAAAAAAGAAAGAAAAAGAAAAAAGTGAAAGCCCACAAAGGGACCTCCTGTTCCTTGCCCCAGGCAGTATTCTTGTGTAAGCAGCTGGCTCTAGCAGGGCAGGTGTCCTGGTAGGAGATTTCCCTGTGAACTCTGGCCATGTGGCTTCTCCCAGCCTTTTAAGGAAATATCCTACAGAGCCCCTATCTAGGCCTGCCTGTGCTCTCATCCTGTCTTCTTTGGTTGCATCTTTTTTCTCCCTCAGGTCCTTTCTTAGAGGTTATTTCAGGTGGGAAAATGCAGGCATGGGCTCACAGTGGTGAGGGATGTTTACTCTGTCTAGAGAAGTTAGAACGCGTTTAGATGCTGCTAGATGTAGGAAAATGAAGCAGAAAGACACCTATCAGTTTTCCATCTGCAGTGTGTGATCTTACTCTGATATCGGCCCTTTAACCAGGTTACTTACCTAAAGGTCTCAAGAATGAGTTTTAGGAACCAAACTATAGTTAAAAAAATAATAAGATGCTGTGCCTGTTTATAAATATGGGAAGTAAAAATGAAACAGACTTGTAACTGAATCCTGACTAAGGTGTTTTTTTGTTTTTTCTTTTTCTTTTTCTTTTTTTAAAGTTTCTATTTGTAAACCAGAGTATACTTTATCTAAGATAAAAAGTAAGAATTATTGCCATTTAATGGAAGTTTTCTCAAGTGGAATGCCATGCTGTGCTAAGTTTGCAGCTGCAGGAACTAGTCTGTACAATACCATTTAACAGTGTGTTTAGATCTTAAAGTCAGATGTGTTGAAAGAAAGACTCACAACTCGGGATCATGCATATAAATTTAGTGCAAGTCCTTGTTTTAAAGGGGTTTTATGAGGCTAGATTGACATTGCTTAATAAACAATTGAAAAAGTTAAGCATAACCCACAAGTCATTTAGAAGTATGAGTCACTTTCCTGACAAGCCAATAAGGTAAGAGAACCCAGGTTGCAAAACAATTACTAGCCCAGCCCGAGGGACCCTGGAAATATATTACAGGTATCAGTTAAGAAAACAAAGCGGTAGTGTTTGGCCACTCTGCAGAGGACAAGCTAAGGCTGCTAACCAAACCAAACGACTGCACTGACGATGCCAATTTTTACATTTGTTTCAGAACAAGGGCCATTCAAGCCACCAGAGGTAAGACTGACATTTCAACTTTTTATGTAAGCTTTGCACTTCAAAGTGTTTGCTAACTTAGGCTTGAGCTCTTAGACTGTTAAATGTGCCTTTTCCGATGAATAGAGTGAAACAGAAATGGAGGGAGCTGCCAGGTGCTTGTCAAAACATGAATGGAGTCAGGAATTTTCACTATTGTTGTCTGGAAGCCTTACACTGAGGATAAAGGTGGATATTTTACTCTAATACTGAATGGAGTAGGGGCTCTGTGTGATGGGAAAGGCGGCCCTCCGCTCAGGACCATGCTAGACCTATCACCCTCTGTGATCTGTTGTTTCACTGTCCAGTGGTAACCTGTGAGAATTCTGCCATAATTCTAAGAATATGGGTTCCTATTTCTAGTAGTTTCCCCTTCAGCACAAATTTGGTCAGTATTGTGCCCCACTCATCAAATCAAGCTCTGATAACATTTCTTTTGGGTTTAGCATAGCCTAACTCCCAATGGGTTAAAAAATAAAAGTGTGTGGTTCTTGAGTATAACTCTCAAAATGAAATCAATTCAAAAACAGAAAAAAATATAAAACATGACAGATTCCACACCACCATTATTTTGGCTGTCAATCAAAAGTAAAAGTTTTACCTGACTCTGTAAAAATACCAAAGCAAAAATTTAAGTTAAAAATTAGAAGAAGAAATTAAATATAAAATGGGTGTGAAATGAGTAAAAAAATAATAATAATAAGGTTACCTGAGAATTTCTGAGTGAAAGAATGGCAGTCTGTTTACTGAACTCATTAGCACATTTCCATCATCTGTCTTTGAATATGCCTCCAGTTTCAGCACCAAAAAGTATAGTAAAATAAAACACCTTCAGGCCAATAATGCAGCAGCATAATTGGTATGCGTTTATCAGCTAATATTGATATAGTTGGTGAAAATATGGAAAGTGTGGAGAAATGCCTTCAGAGGCCCCTGTCCCTCTCCTTTTGTGTACCTGTGTAACTTTTGTATGCAGGATGTCAAGGGTGTGGTACAAAGAAACTCGTGACAGATGCAGCTGCTCAGTGTGCTAGTTGGGTGGGTGTTAGGACCGAGAGTTTAGACCAATGACCATATAATAAGGTAACGATATTTTCTGAAACTAATAGAACAAGGACTTATCGCAGGCTAATGCCAATTACTCTACAATTTCTGTCACCGTTTCTTAGACAGGGAGGGAAGTGTTTGTATCAGGGGTGTCAGGAGTCTCCCTGTAGCACACGACCTTCCTAAGCACGATGCTCTTAGATTATTGGGAAAGATACCATGTGGAGCCGCAAGCTTCAACTCAAAGTTACTCCAAATTTATGCTATTAGACATGTGTATTCTTTTTTCTACATAAGAAAATGATTTCATTTGATTTCAAGGAAGTACTGTGAAGTGGGTGTATTTGCAGAAGGAAAACGTGCTAATGAGAAGTGGTTAATCATTCTCACATGCTATTAAATAATTCTCTCAGACGCATTTATGTCCTTAAAATTACATGTGAGCCTATTAATAAAAAGAAATTAATTTTCATGCTGAAAAATTTTAAAATGTAGCGTCGGTGTTGTAATAATTTTCTTAACTTTTGAATGTAATAAGTGCAGGTTTTATTGAATGTGAAACTTCACTAATAACCTCCACTTGGTCTGGGTAGAAGATTGTAGTATGCTCTGAGGCCAGCCGATTTGCGTGGAAACTGCATCATTTTAGGAAAACTATAGCGGAGGCTAATAAGAAGGTGGTTTTTATTTTGTCTCCTTTTTTGCAACCCCTCTGCCTCTCTGATGCTGGCAGCACTCTCTTCTGCTTTCCCTTTAGCGCCAGTCATTGTATGATCTTGAGTTTTCATTTGAAAACGTCCACTTCATTCTGAAGGCAGGTCGGGCTTTTCCATAGCCACACATCCATAGCTTGCCTAGCCGTGCCTCGGTGTTCACTTCACCTACCATCTGGGTCATCACAGATCCTCTGACTACACAAAGCAGTTTTATCCTCACGTGTCTACTCAGCCCCTTTACACCGATTCCTGCTGTGGAAGAGCCAAAGCTAACTTGTACCCAGCAAAGGAAGCTTTCCCTCCTGTTGTTGGTAAAATCCACAGAGAGAATTAGTTTCCCCCAAAGAGGGAGAAGACCAGGAGAGTATTAGACAGTAAAAGTACTAAAAAAATAAAACAAAAAATAAGACAAGACAGTGAAGCAAGAAATAATATCCAAGTGCTTACAAATGAGGTTTGCTTTCCCAACCCCTCTGGGTAGATCAAAGGAGAGCCAGACTCCAGACACATGACTCTCCTGTCTCCTGGGCCTGTGACTTGAGAGTTCCCAGGCAAGACAACTATGTCCTTTCCTTCTCATCTTCTACCTGCAGACCAGGTCTGCCCAGCCTTCTCTGGGCTTTTGAGAAAATAGGCGAGAGAGGGCTGTATTAGAGTCAGGGACATTGAATTCTGTATTTCAAAAAGATTTAAAAAATGGTTTTGATTTTTACAGTAGAAAATGCTTTTGAGGTGCTTTTATGGTATAGTTAACCTCAGATTTTCCAGATGCGCTTTGTTTTAACAGATTGGGTTTCCCTTTGTGTGCAGAATTTCTTTAATATATAGTTTATTTTACTGACTGCTTTTCCTGCAGAAATGTTTCTGTTTTGAGGGTGACTGATGGAAATGACTTTCCAGGAGGAAGAACACTGAAGTCAGTAGGGCAGTCGGGTGCAGTCTCACATGCCTGCTGTCTCAGCTCCTGGGGAGGATGAGGCAGGAGGAGCTCTTGTGTGGTTCATTCAAGATCAGCTTCAACAGCACAGCAAGATCTTGGTTCAAAATCACAACAAAATATAGAAGCTATAGTTTCCCAGAGCATAGTCTTTGTGTGAGTTTAAACTTTCACAACTCCACAAGGCTAAAAATGATAGTAACACCAGGGAATCGCTTAATGACCCCAGATGCTTCAAATGAGCCCTCACCACCTTCCCAACAAACCTCTAGTGTGGTTTCTACTGAAAGATGGCAAAACACAAACAGATGCTTTGACTTTGAAGTTAACCTCCTTTCCTACATGGTTATTAATCACATTGTGTCACCGACTTTAATATTAAACTCAAGGCAAAACAGGAAAAGACAGCTTGTTACCAGTTAAGAAGGTGACTGTTGCCAGGCGTTGGTGGTGCACGCTTTTAATCCTAGCACTGCACTCCGGAGGCAGAGGCAGGCGGATCTCTGTAAGTTCAAGTCCAGCCTGGTCTACAAAGCAAGTGCCAGGATAGGCTCCAAAGCTGTACAGAGAAACCTTGTCTCGAAAACAACAACAACAACAACAACAACAACAAAAAGAAGGTGACTGTTGATGGGAAGCAAATACTGGCATGATAGGACTCATTGTGTATTTCCCTGTTGAATATATCATGAGTTGTGTTGCTTGATGCCCTTTCTATAAAAAGATCAAAAATTTTAAATATAAATTTAGGTTTAAAAAGAGTTTGTCTTTGACATCAGTTTTCTTCCATATTTTCAGAAATGGATCTATAACTTTTGTGTCTTCCCTTTTTATGTCTTGGCCACCAAGTAGTCCAGGGCAACAATTTCTCTCACAGTGATCCCTTATAATGGTTTTACTAGCATGGATACCCTGTTTGCTCAACAAAGATCCCATGCAGAGTCTAATAATCCTATTAGTCTTCTACAAATACATTTTGAAAGTAGTTGGGGTAAAACAAGAATTACATGTTTAAAGTTTGTTTTATTTGCTTTACTTAAGATTCCTAGAATTTTCCGATATGACTTTAAGCCCCAGAGAAGGTTAAAACAAACAAACAAACAAACAAACAAACAAACTCCATTTTAGCTTTTAATCACTTGACTCATGAAAAGCTACCTGAGAAAAATCCACAGCTCATGTGTGTTTCTCAAAACCAGGAATTTGCTGACTGAAAACATGGGCCCTGTACACAATGGCGAATTTGAACACATACAAAAAGAAAATTCTTCTCATGAAAATTTCAATAACACAGTGATCCTACATGCAGATTCACATCTGCTTGTGTAACTAACAAAAAAATTTAAAAAATCAATCCTTCATTAGTGAGATTACTGTGCTAATGATAGCAAAGAGTTCAATGCTTGTGAAATCAAATGGTAGTCATGCATTTTCAGATTTAAAAATCCCTTGTCTTGCTTTCATCGTGTTCAGTTTTCCTTAGGAATTCCTTTTCTATAGCAATTGATTTTGTGTTTCATGAGCTACATGTGTTTTGATTTTAAAAATACAATTCATCTGTAGTTAAAGCACATTATCATTTAGGCATTTTCTGGAGCCAGTGCTTTGGTTTGAGACTGTGTGCCTTCAGTCACTGGTCTATCACTGCCCAGAAATACTTCAGTTAGTTTTACAGATATGCTTAAGACTATGTTATTCATAGTTCTTTGCTGGGAATATTTTCTAACCAAAAATATTAGTTTTCCTAGTTCCTGTAATCCCATGATTTTAAGAAATATTGGGTCAGGTTACATAAATTAGGCAAAAAAATGTGCTTCAGTTTGTGTCAATGACTTATAAATGTAATGATATTCTAATGGAAAACTTATCAGAGGACTTATATTAGATTATAAACACAAACATCAAAACCACATTTTGTTCACATTTAGACATGTTTTTAATTGGAACTAAGGCAACATTGATTGCCAGAGCATCATTGTGGTAATGGTTTTATGCCATATTACCAACGTGTCTTTGTGATGTTTTGTTTTACTTTTCCACACAGAAAAGGACCAATGGACTCCGTCGAGCTCCCAGACAGGTGGACCCAGGTATGTTTCTCATTATATATGCTATGATAAAGATATCTCCAGTTAAGTGATTATGAAAGTATATGGGAATGGCTGTGGGAAGTTGACTGCACTGCTGTCCTTTGTTCCCACAGTTTGGTCTATACCTGTGACCAAGAGGTGAAGGTCTAAAGTACAAATCTTTCCTGGGTGACCAACCCCCAGCTCTGTGAGCTTTCCACAGTCAGCAGGCAAGCTGGTTATTTGCTTACTGAACAGCCTCAGGGTGCCTGCATAATGTTAACATACCCAGCACCCTCCCTATTTTCCTCCTAAATCAGGTAACAAAACCACTAGCTCACTGCCACTTAAAAATAGTGTGTTCCAAGAGGGCAAGGGAGAGTATGCAACTGCTACTTACCCCATTTGGGGACATTTTCTTTTTCTCTATCTGTATGATTTTATATCAGGAATGTGGTTGTCAGGACTCTGTGAACAAGTGTCCTCTGGAGACCAGTGATTCAGCTGCAAAAAACAGTATTTTTTCCTAACTTTGTGGTTTGCCCCTATCATTATCCTAGTGTAATTATGTTTTTTAGCCATTAAGAAATGCCTTCCACAGTTTAATCACTGAACATTTTATGTTGTGCATGATCCCATTCTTGGAGGTGTAAAAGGTATTCAGTGATAAAGCATCTAAATATATGAATTTTATTCAAGTCCATCGAGTGGACTGTGAGATGCAGAGTAGCCTTGCTGGGAAATAATCTAGATTTCTGTTTGGCTTTGTGTTCTCAACATCAGCACTGTTCATCTAGCTGTAAAGTTGCTTTTTCAAAGCATAACATCTTTTAACTGAAACCACACCCAGGCTGGCCCTGCCAGTTTATGGGATGACAGAGATTATGGAAGCCCTGTTGCCTCTGGCTAGAAATTGCCTCATTTACATCTTGAGATGGGTTTAACTCTTTTAACTACAGAACAAAAGTGATGCCATTAGAAAACACAGGGTTCTGTTTTCCTTTTTGATAGATCTGACTTTCCCAAGCCAAGATCCTTGGCAGGGGTCAATGTGATGACATTTAGAAGAGGCTTCATTTGTTGTATTTAGTAGGACTGTGTGATTGTATGAGTGATGCTTTTTTGTTTGTTGGTTGGTTGGTTGGTTTTGTGTGTGAGTTGTATTTCTATTTCAGAAAATAATCTGGCCTTTAAAAGTGCTATTTTGAAATTTCTTTTTCACCTCTGTGTAATTTATTTAATCTATTTCCTTCTAGTGAAATGCATTTATTTATAGTGTCAGAAGATGCACATTTATCTCTTCGCAGTTTTACTTCACAACCAGTTTTCCACAATCTTTTAAAGGAAAATATAGCCAATTTTCAAATTATAGATGCAGCCAAGTAGATAGGTAACAAAATAAATGCATACCACTTTATCCTAAAGTACTTTATGAAGAACAAATGTACAAATCTACAAGAAGTACTTCTGTACATTTTAGAATCTTTCC
Organism: Cricetulus griseus; assembly: GCF_003668045.3. Classification (NCBI taxonomy): domain Eukaryota; kingdom Metazoa; phylum Chordata; class Mammalia; order Rodentia; family Cricetidae; genus Cricetulus; species Cricetulus griseus. The sequence continues at coordinate 47,583,544 of NW_023276806.1, read as the reverse complement.
CTGTAGCTGTGACAAGTGCATGTGAGTGTGTTTCTCATTCTTCACATTTCTATGAAGAAATGGATAGGTGATGATTGTGCAGTTGAAGCTGCTATGAGATTCTACATGTCCTCCCTTTAGCTTCTCCTGGATTTAGGCCTGAGATCCCTGTCTGGCTTGGTTGCTTTTTCATCTCTGCCTCCTTCTGCTGACCTGCAATGCTTCTTTGCTCAGAATTAAGCCTCATTTGACAACTGTCTTGTGATCCACTGATGTAACTGTGGGTCAGGAGATTTTCACAATTCTTGGGAGACATTTATCTAAGACGTTTAAAGAGATACCTGTGCAGCTGAGGCAGGATGCACACAGAACTTCCTAGGAGCATTGCTTGCCCTTTGTATTTTGCTGTGGAGGTTCCTTTTCTAGCTAATCTCATTGACATCTCCAAATTCTAATAGATTGCTTTATAGAATCCCATAAAGGGTAGACTGCAGAAAAACAAACTATTTGGGGGGACCTTCCTCAGGTTCAAATTTCAGAGCCTTGTGTGCAAAACTAAATCACACATGGGCCTTTTGCGCTGGAAAGGACTTTACTGTATAGTAATGGGGACAGATTTAATTATGTATATTCCACGACTTGGTGAATGACTGTGTGTTTTTCCTTAGGTGTTTATTCCCTTGCTTTTTATTTTTATTTATTTTTAAACATTTTGGATAAGTATATTACATTCCTCCCTCCAAACGCTCCCAAGTCTCCCCACTTTGACTCCTTCCATACCCCCCAAATGTTAGCCTCTTCTTCCCAGTTATTATTGTTACACTATTGTTACAATTATTATTGTTGAATCCGAGTCTGTTTTTGTTCTTTGTGTACATATGGTTTCAGAGCTCATCCCTGGGAGATGCTAACTCTCCCTCTCTCAACAGTCATGAGTTACCTATAGCTACTTATCAAGGCGTGTGACCCCATAAGTTCAACCTCCTTCCTAGTTAGTATGTCTATTGATATTGCTACTGTTCAGATCTTGATTATGCAGCCATTTCTATGAGAGACTGATGCACAGCAAACATGGAGGTGTAATGGCTCTTACGACATTTGTGACCCTTCTTTTACGTTGGTTCCTGAGCTGTTGAGGCAAGAGCTGAGACGTAGATGTAACTACTGGGACTGGGCTCCCCTTGATCCATTGAGTCTGCATTGCAACCAGTTGTGTTTTTTTTTTAATTTTATTTTTTATTAGTTCAGATTAGGAACAAGCTTGCTTCACATGTCAATCCCTTCTCCCTCTCTTCTCCCCTCTAACCCTTCACCATTCCCCTCCCCCCTCCTGCCTCTGCTCCCCAAATTACAGTTGTGGTTTTGTTGTTGTTGTTTTACATTTATCCTTTTTATTTACGTAATCAAATTGCTCTCCAGTGGTATCCGAAAGTATTTATTGCCACCATCCCCAAATGCAAAAACACAGATTTTTGTTGCTCTTCAAAATTTTACCAATATGATAAGCTACAAATAACATTGTATGGTCACCTATTTGGAATGCATAATATTTTCACTAATTTACTTACACTTTCCATAAATGATTCTTTGTATCTGGAAGCACTTGAAATTTCTTGAGAAAATTCTAATTTATTCAATAAGATCACAACTGCCTGCAGTTACCACAGACCTTCTAGGTAAACCCAGTGATCCTGTATCAGGTTCTGTTTTACCATATTCTTTGGGAGAGTACTTTCCTGTCAAAGACAACTGCTTATTTGATCAGCAATCTAATTAGGGAAATGTGATCTCCTTACATGGTTTTTACTTTTGAAACCATGTTAGCTTTTTCTTTCCAGGTGTGGTTTTATGTGATGGGCTCTATTTACTGCAAAAAGAAGCTTCTTTGACAAGAGGTGGTAGCCACACTTAACTGTGGGTATAAGGATAAGGTTGGCTATAATAGATTTTACTATAAAATCTATAACCTCACTAGCCTCTTAGCTAAGTTTCTAGGATAAGGCATGGTTTCCCTCCTGTTAGTGGCCATAATTCCCATTAGACGGCAGTTGGTTCCCACTAACATGTGAATGTCACTTATTTCACCTTTATGGATATCTTGCCATTCTGGCTACTGCTGTGATTTTATGGGTATTCCAGCTGGGCAGGAATATTAATTGCTTCTCTCCCTTGGTAGCTTCCAAGAAGCATGGAAGCTAGACCACAGGAAGAAGGCTTTCAAGTCATATCCTGCTTAAATAACCTAAGTCCTGTATCTCAGAGTACAGTGTTTCAGCAATAGGAGCTTACCTTTAAGTTTTGAGGGGCAACCAAGGATAACAGCCATTGTTTGG